>NC_056726.1:737822218-738043296 GCF_019279795.1 Protopterus annectens | reverse complement strand
CGGCTCCAGTCATAGGGCCCCTCATGTTCGGTATATGCTTCCCTGAGGTACAGGCTAGCACAGAGGGACTTTCCCTGACTAGGTTTCCAGACAACTGCATACAAGGCACCATGACTGATCCACCAGCTGATACAGACTCTCTCCATAAGGGTGTCACTGTGACAGATACCTGATGTCGATAACATGGCCTCAAGCTGCATGACACGTGGTGCATGAACATCCCCTTTGGATTACACCAATCACCCACTGACTATCACATAGGTGGTAGTCCCCTACATACATGTGACGTTATACAGGATCTTAGTACACACGTATGTAGCACCCACTCCTTTGATAACCATATTGCCAATGTGGCGTGGATATCCTTCTACGTGGCCACCCTTATCTGTACTGGGTTTGTAGCTGGAACAAAGGCACCCATTGTACCTCTAAACTCCTGACGTATACACACATTCAAGGGTACAACACCCCGTTTAGGGTGTACCTTACAGAACAGCAACAGCTTTACATACCACAACATAAACATACCACGAGGATTATTGAGCTCCGAAGGTTAACGTATGTGGCAGAACTACGGACACCATGACTGTACACATTTGCATACTGCATACTCAGGGGTGAACTCTGCTGAACATACAGGGCCCATGTCCACAACAATATTCATGGATATACTCCACATAAGCGACATAAGCAAAAGCCACTGAGAGCAACATGCTCATGGATATGTGCACAAATGCAACGATGAGTGGGATGTTCTTGAGGGTTACAATCCCAAACCAGACACTCACCATGCTTTGGAACATGATTCCTATGTACATCACGCAGGGACACTCAGTAGCACTGTTTATGTGATACCTCACTTGGTGGATGGGAGAGATACATGTATGCCAGGGATCACTGCAGTGGCTGTACTGTGCAGAGGTGCAGGTAACACATGGTTCTGCTGTTCACAGAAAGGACACTACCCTAGAGCGGTGCCGCCGGTGTAAACACTGTAGTTGGGCTTACACATAGACTTGCCAGACAGCATAGTACCTCACTATTAACCTGTGAAGCTATTACATGTCCTTTGTGCATGGTTAATTGAGTAGATCTACCATTTCAATTAGCTATCATGCTGTTAGTGTCCCGTGACTACAAGCCATATGTATCCTGTTATTGTGTATTGTACATGCTAATAGACGATTTGCATGATATAACTCTTATGCTGTGTAGAATATCTGACATATCTACCTACAATACTGTACATTACACATATTTTACATATTATCCCATAATGCAAAGCATACTTGCACAGCAGGGCCACCTTAGGCATGTTATTATCGTTATATGCCCATACACATGCCTACTGTGACAGTATATCAACATATACTATCCCCTGCTATGGCATGTACTTGTTGGACATACCCTACCACTGACGGCAGGTGGTGTGGAATTGTTCTGTTTAAAGCCCTCATGTAGCATCCCTTGTGGTGTCTGTGATATTTACCTTGTGGCCCAAAGCAGGACACACAATTTCTACAAGCGTTACTATGCTCAGCAAGACATCACTACATAATACCTTTTCCCACTTTATGCATTGCGGACACTTTTAATTAATACAAAACAGGCTATACATACACTAACATACTGAGTGTTCTACATACCTTGTTAGCATTCTGAAGTTTTGTAAATATCTCTCTTACACCTTTACTGTTTAAATGGTTCTATGGTATGAGCATACGGTTTGAATGTCTGGCAAGTCATCCTTATATACGTCGATACCTGTAACATGTGGTTTCCTGCTGCCAATTGGTGTTCCTGAGTAAATTATTGCATGCACATCAGCTGTGCAGCTACTCCATTCGCCAATTACGTGGCAACAGTGGGGTATAATTGAATTCTCCACTTGGGCGTTGCCCTTTTGCACTACCTTTGGGGAGACGGCCTGTATGTGTTTTGTTATGTGGAATTGCAACTGCTATTTGTAGAGACACGGATGTTTTGGATTCATGTCCCCCGTGGATTGTGTGTGATGGCTAGAGTATGTGGTTCTACATGTGAGTGTACCTGTCATCTCAACCCTCTGATAAGGGACTATTGCAAACAAAACCTGTAACATTGCCGTCTGTTCCATTATACAACAGCTACGATTTCACATGGCGCCTTTACAAATGTGTCTCTAACAAGGTATGTTAACACTTCTGCAGATGTAATTGAGTGGGTGGATGTTTGTGATGTTATTACAGTCTGTATTGCTATTGTTTCGTGTGTGGGAGATGTAGGTGGGTGTACATAGCATATACAGGTTTGTGGGGACTGCATTTCTACTTATTCCATATATGTGTGTGGGCTCCTTCCCTAATTGAAGACCTATCAGTTAGTAGACTGAAACTATGGTTATTACGGGCTTATACACTGGGCCATTGTTAATTGGTTTCTATATAGTATGCAGGTGAGGTTGATACTTCCATACCTCTGAAAATACAGCGATATGTAAAGGAATGTTTCTAAATGACAGCTGTCCCGTGTATTTCTGTCACAGATATTTGCACTCATTGCAGTTGTGTTGGTGACTGAACCTCTTTGGCATGGGTTGCCACCTTTTCAAATGGCCATAGTGGGACATTTGCAGGACACACATTGGTGTTTACAGGCCGACACATACCCATGGTCAGTGCACAGGATAGCACATACTTTTATCCTGAATACATACTTATTCTTGTAGCACTTTAGCTACTTTTCATGTTTCATCTAACATTTATGTTTTTTAGATACAAGCATAACTATTTAATGCAACTATTACATAATATATGGGACATAATTATGTCCTACAATCTTGGACATTTGCCCTTTTTAATATTCTTTGTCAGGACACGACTGCCCGGGGAGGGGCTATCCCTCTTAAAGTGGGACAGGTGGTAACCGTATGCCTATGGCCAGCTATAACCACACCTACAGTAATGATCTACCTCCGAGTTAGCACTAACAGACACTCGATGCAAACACACACATACACATTACAGTCCCACGGAAATGCACACGGCACCCTCAACACACACACATACACAGACTATGGCAATCACAAACACAGTTGAACACAGTACCTATGTGGACCACAACACCGGCAGCGATAACTAAATGTCCCTTTATATCGTGATAATATTACACGCGGTTCTAGTGTTCTGGTACTGTGTTCTTTTGGTCTTTCAGCCTCTTGATTATGTGTGTCGGTATGTGACACATTCCATAGTTGGCAGTATCCTATTTATTTGTACCTCCATGGTTGTGTACATGTCATTGACCTATCTACACATTTGCAGATATAGGTGAATCCGTATATATCAACATATATCTATCACCCTTTCTATCTCTATTATGCATATGTATATGTGTGTGTATATATATATATATATATATATATATATATATATATATATATATATATATATATATATATATATATATATATATATATATATATATATATATATATATATATATATATATCTATGAAACAGAGAGAGTGACAGGCGGAATACACCTTTCATTGTGTACATGTCGGTGTATACTGTTACCTGGACTCCACACGTTTGTGTTTGAAACTGTCACATTACACACCTGCCATTGGTACATCTTGGGTAGCTTAGTGTTAGGTGATTGTGTACATGATTGTGTGTTCTACTCCTGGCAGTGGTCATTTTACCCTTCAGAGCAAGCACTATTAGTACAGGGGTGAATAATGCTGGTTTCACCTGTTCAGGACATCATTGACCATGATCTGTGCGATATTCAGAGAAGCATAGCCCTGTTTCGCACATATCCGTATAGTCATATTTAAATGACGCTTACCAGCACTGGGCAACGCATATTCCTGCTAACATGTGCTAAACATGATCTGATGACCTGCATCCAACATGCATTATTCGTGCCTTCGGGATTATGTTACATCCCTTGCAGGATGTGGGACCGGGAACATGCACGACAGTCACTGCATTTACCACTTGGGCATCTGGGATTTGTACACGTGTTATGGCGTTTTGTCTGTGGACTGTACTATGGCTGTTACTCCATACTGTGATCAAATGGGTAACTCAGTTAGTTTACATATGGATGAGACCTATTAATGGTATGTCCAAGTGATGTTTAATGGATGTGCTCCAGCATTGGGTATGTATGTCACAGTGAGCCATACACTATAATGTGCTACACCTTCACACAACCATAGGTGGAGCATGCTGGGGTGACGGATACCTGTCATGGGTACACCCCATGCTTTGCCACTACATCCATGATTACATTATATGGAGCCCCTCATTAACGTACCGGGGAATCCATGCAGAGTGTGTGGGGTACAGTGATTACACACATGGATCCCACAATTGGCTCTGCTCCACTGAGCGACAGTTGGTTACTCGATGTGGTGGTGACAGCAGACACTGTTTGCTTCGACTGATGACTGGCCTCTGACAATCGGGCATGTACCTACCGATGTACCTAGGAACCTATACACACAGTACCAACATATGCTGATAGGTGCGTGTACTGTTCAGGTGTTGACATTCCTTGTTCCAATAGCTGTTGTGTGTACAATGGTTGAGGGCTGCCTATGTAGGATTCACACAGTAGGCCACCTATACATTACAGTTTACAGGTGGTCGTGTGTGTGTGCCATTCATTTTACTGTGTGTGCAGGTGGAGAGGTGTGTCAGTCCGTAGGGGCCTACACTGTCAGAGTATGTGCTATACATTCCCTCTTTGCCAAGGCATAGGCATATTGGGCATGCCTCCATCTGCCTACTGGGGCTGGCACAGGGTGTTCGTGGTCTGAATCCCTCTGTGCCTGTTTTGGCCTTGGCAATTGCGATGGGCTGTGAGGGCCTTCACCATTTTGTCCCTGCTGCAGCTGTTTCCGCAGGATCATATTATGTAGCATGGCACATACTATGAGGATGTGGGCACACATGCCTGGAGAGTACTGTAAGGCTCCACCAGATATGTCCAAGCAACGGAACTGTGATTTCAGCATCCCGAACACATGCACTATGATGATTCTGGTTTGTGCGTGTGCCTCATTATGGCATTCTTGCATGGGTGTGTGTGCATTTCTGATGGGAGTCATCATCCATGGCTCCAGTGCACAGCCAGCATCCCCCACAAGGTGGCCATGTGGGATGTCCCCCCTGACAAATACCTGATACAGCTGTAAGGCATGCCAGATGTGGGAGTCATGGTAGCTTCCAGGGCTGCCAGCACACACATCCATGATAATGCCCTGGGCATTGTACACAACTTTGCAGTTGATGGAGTGGTATCCCTTGCGGTTTATGTAGCGCCTACCATGCTCACCAGGTGGTGACTTGATATGTATGTGCGTGCAGTCTATCGCACCCAGTACCTCCGGGTAGTGTGCCACATGGTGGAAGAGATGCATATTGCTGGCCAACTCCTCCTGAGTTCAGGGGAAGTATATATGCTCATTGGCATGTGGTAACATGGCATCCAGGAACTGGAGTATCCTGGATGCTGATGCCTGTGAGATCCCCATGATATCTCCAGTTGGCCTTTGAAAGGTACCTGTGGCTAGTATTCGCAAGCTTACACATACCTTCGTGTCCACTGGGATGGGTTCCCCTCTGTTGTTTCTGGATCTCAGGCGTGGCCGGCACAGCTCAACTATTTGCTGTAAGATGTCCCTGTCCACCCTGTAATGCTCTACTATCTCCAGATCATGTAGCCCCTGGTAGGTTACCCTTGGTCTGAACACTCTTCTCCTCCTCCGGGGCCTGCGGTGGTTGTCAGCATCATCCTCCACAACACCGTCAGTCTGTAACACATGGTGATGAATCACAGCTATGGCAGCTCCCAACATGTACATTGTAAAAGTTCCCGGTATGTTTACACCTATGGTGCAGTGTTTGGGAATACACAGGTGTGCGTGGGGTGCTTTCTCGCTTTATACTATTGTGCTGTGAACATTGATGATGTCATAAGGTGTGTATGTACGATCGTAGCTACAGGGTATCTTATGTGTTTTACGACAGGAACTACTATTGTGGTGCCTTTGCTGTTGAGTTACAGTTTGCTGCCGTGGATTACCTCTTGCCCTTCCCTTTACATTTCTTCACATTTCACCTCCCATTTTCTGGCATGCATCTAGCAGCCTGCTTTCATTTGTACTTAACTTGTGTAATGTGTTCTATGGCCGGTCTACTGCAGATTTGCTTTGCTGTGCTATGACAGTTCTCTTTTCTTTGCAATCCAACACCTCCCCTATCCTGTTTTGCAGGTTTCTGCGAGCACACTTGTCAGCTGCCGTCGATTGTCTGCTGTGAGTTAATAGGTGTTAATTGCTCAGTTGTACTCCAATTACCCTACTGCGGCATTTCCTTATTTTCTTCCCCTGACCTTCCTGTTTGAGCTATGGTGTGCGGCGTGTGCGTCTGCTTACCAGGTTTCGGGCACATTTTCCTCCCCGTACAAAAGTGCTTTCGGGCACCATATGTGCTCTCAGCTAAATGATGCTATACCTACCTCCCCACCCCTGTCCTGCGGCTTTGCTTAGCAATGGCCAGGCTGGATTTGCATTGCTCCAATGTGCTTACAGCTACGGTGGCACACCCACTGCTGATGTCATGTATACCTCTAAGCCACTCCTTGGTGTTGTAGCGCTGCGCCGTATGGTACATCCTTAGTCCGGCGGGATGTTTGGGATTCACTATTACCTGCCTCATTTGCATGGCATTGACTACTAATTCCTAGTTACCGCGCCGAACACTGTCACAGACCCTTAGCAACCCTTGCAGCTTGGTTGTGGTGTACCATGCATACCATTGAGTATTATGGTGAAATCATGATTTGTATTACATTGCAATTTTATGACATTTGTATATATTTTCTTTGTGTTCCCATTTGTGCACAAATGCCCTGCGGTTGTACTTTGCGTTACTGTGGACATGACATTAAAAGTTGTTTTTTCGGTGTTGTGCATCTTTTCTTATGCATTGGCTGTATATTTAGCCATTGGCATATGTTAAATTTGTAATACATGAGTCTGGTCCACTTTCATAGCTCCGATGTTCTGTTTGGAAAAATGTAAACCGTGTTTTTTGGTTTACATTTCTGTGGGCTTACGCTACGCCTGCACCACTTCATGAATCACTATGTACCTTCATTTGCATGGTGCGGCACTGCGCATGGGGTGATTAGCATACCTAAGCTGAGGGCTGCACAGATCTGGCGTACGCCGGTAGTGCACGTGGAATTGGATCGTACTTGAATCACTCGGCGGCCATGTTTGGTGTTATACCACCTACGCTGCGCCTGGCGCAAGCTTCATGAATCCCGGGGTTAATTATGTTCAAACTTGTTTCCTGACTGCAAAGCCATTTTGCTGTGTGTTTTTCAATATTGCTAAACTGCTATAATGTCACCCTGTGCACCAGCACCATGTTAGCCTGTTCCTGCATCAATGTTACAGATGACAGGAGGTGGCACAGGTATCATCATATGCACAGGGTATGTTGTTGATTTGTCAGAGCCCGACATTGACCCATCCAATCGACATGTGTGTGTGTGTGTGTGTGTGTGTGTGTGTGTGTGTGTGTGTGTGTGTGTGTGTGAGGGACAACAGTGTAGCATGGGCCAATGTTGATGTAATGTGTGTGTGTATGTGTGAGCCCTAGTTGTTTGATTAATGTATGTGTGTCTGCATGCACACAGCTCCACCATGTGGCTGCCATATATGGGAGGTTGTGGGACAGCCACAGAATGTACCTGCCAGGCTGTACAGATCACTGTCTCTGGCCACGGACGCAGTAACTGTGCCTGGCAGGGGTGCTACGGACAGTATCGGGTACCAACCCTGACTGGGTACTATCATCAGAGGCAGAGGAATGTCAAGTGGACCCATGTCCCTGCTGGGACTGGCCAGAGCCACGTGCATGTGGTCTACTAGGACGGTCAATCGACAGGCCAGCCCCAGCATTGCTGGGGCTGGTACTGCCACTACGGGAGCGGCTGTGATCCGTGGGCCATCCGCGACGACTGCCAGCTGTTGATTTTGCTGGCATGCATCCGAGTCGATGTCTCACCCATCCTGCACGGTCCTGGCTCATGGAAAAGACATTGTGGAGGGCATCTAATGTCTCCCCCCAATGTCTATCATTGACCTTGGTGTAATTCCGGATGGCACCGGCAAGGTCATGGATGCTGTCATTGATAGCGGTGTAATGGGCCCTCAGTACCCTTAGTCCCTGTCTGGTGTACAATTCCATATATGCCTGTGCCTGCATTACAGCCCGGAATATAGTCGTGGTTGTAAGACCTGTGAGGGCACGACTGCCAGGGGCAATATGACCAGCGGTGCTCCCCTGAGAACTCCTGGGCATCCGCCTACGTGGTACTGTTCCAGGAATCCGGGTATGGCTGCTGTGAGGGGATGCAAGTGCCATAGGTACCACAGTATCCTGGTCAATGCCAACTATATGCTGTCCCTCGGCTAAGGCCATTGGTGATGAGGGATGTATTGGCAGTATGTGTGTACATAGATGGGGTTGAATGCTGTGTACTGTCGATTGGGGGACCAATGACAGGCCCTGTCAAACCTGCCTGTGTCACAATACATGTCTCATCATCTCCACTATTTGTGGCAGTGACTTCAGGTTCCCTGCTGCATTCAGCCACCTCAAACTCAGCACCTGTGAGAGGAAGACAGGAAACACACTTTACAATCTATACATGATGTTAGCACACATGCACACATGCACACATGAACACATGCACACAAATACACTCCTCACTACAGCAGATAAACACACACACCAGCAATCCAACACATGCTCAATAGTGTGTGAAGGTGGGTGACAGTATCACAAGGCAAACAGTCACCTCACACGTGTCAGCATGCAGACTATGTGTTGCTCAAGACCATGCAGTGCGAGTGTAGACAGCTCTATTTCATGACAGTATACATGGCTTTGATGCATGTGTGTAGTTGTTCAGTGATTGGCTACACCCTGGAACACAATGTGTATATGGACACAACATTGCTGTGCAAGTATTATCAGCTCTGCAATGTCCTGTGCACCATCACTCACAGGTATACATACCATGGCTGCATGTGTTATCTGTGTGACACATAGATTTCCATGTTTGATTACAGTGTCTGTGTGCATAGCAGATAATACTGGGCACAGGTGTAGCACATGCATTCTGTGTACACACATGGGATGAGTGATGCATGTAGACGTGAAGGAATCCAAATGCTTGACATGCCCATTGTACAGTGGTTATGGTGAGTGTGGGAAATATTGCAGATATGTCAGTGCCAGCCATGACATGGCATGCTACACGACTGCAACATTGTACACCACACATACCCAATTTGTCATGTGACCTATACACCCAATAGCATTCCAGGACATATAGGTGTCACTTTGTACAGATGGCGACTGCTATGCATATTGTGTATACTGGCATATGTAAGCACACACACAACATGCTATGCATATTGTGTATAGGTGCATATGTTTGCACACACACAAGACTGAGGTGCAAAGCAATGACTGCTATGTGTAACTGGATGGTGTGTAGTACCATGAGCCATCATCATCATGTGGTCACTCACGGCTACTAATGTGTGGCAGACCACCGCCTAGCATGGTGTACCTGTACTGCAGTGCTGTGGCTATGTTCACAATTACACAGCCACTTTGTACATGGGTGTGTGGGTGCCCAATAGGGAGCATTGCCTAACATGACTGTGTTATGTGTTGAAGAGTGTTGCACAGCCTCATGATAGACCTCTACCCCTGAGGTTTATCATGTGTGTGTGGATGACATGTGGGATACTGAAGTGTGACCTTACAGCAGGTGTGTGGTAATGCCATATGTAGCATGTTGAGGTGTACTATGTATGATAAACGTGTTATGTTGTGTACAGCTGTAGCAACTATGCCTATCCAATGTGTATTACGATGATGCCACAACTGTGTCTGATGCTCTGAGTATTGCATGTCATTGAGGCAGCTACTGACATTACTGAGCTGTGCAACGTCTTACAGCAAACATGCATGGCATGCATTATGCGTAGGTGTCTTACGTGTACATGGCCTACACCTCACCTATGACATGCACATTTCATTACCAACATTGCAGTTATACCATACTCACCAGCATGGATCGTCTGCCCTGCTGTCACACCAGAGGAACCTACGAGAATATGACAGAGTTCATCAGTGGCCACAACTGTGGCATTGCTACTGTGAGTTTGCTAAACTACAGTAGAACAACAGTCACAGGTATACAGATAATATTCCGAATATCAGTACTGCACAACACTAGGCAGCACAACTGCTAAACACACAGTACACATCTCACGTAGACATTATCTAACAGTACAGGTAACTGTAGTCTACAGATAGGGCATGTTACCTGCACGCTCCATGTGAACATGCTGGGTGGCTCCGGCCTCCATGACGACACATGTGTGGGAGTTGCTGTTGTTGTCCAGGAGCCACCATGCTTAGGAGCAGCTCCTCCACTCTGGTGATGGGGGGATGAATGGCCACCCCACCACCTGAGGCAAGCTGTTGTCTCTGGATATCAGACGCACACCGCAGGACATGTCTAATTAAATCACTGCAGTGATGGCGTGCTCATATGTCTGGTTATGCATGCCTATGTCATTTACCCAACTAACAAGATCTTGCCACAGTGCAGTCCGCTCATGCTGGTGCTGGCTGCTTCTGGAAAACAACAGTGTGTAGTGCTGCACCAGGCTTTGCTATTTCACCTCTTCCTCCTCTGCTGAGTAAGACTGGTTACATTGGTGGGCCATCAGGCTGAAAGAGAAATTAACAATATGTGTGAGCGAGTCCTGTGGCACACTATACACCCTTAACCACAGATATCACTTCAATGCCATATATACCATCTGTTTGTCTGTCAGAGGATACACACGGTCAATACCACATATTGGTTCTTAGGCCACAACTGACTAACAGTGCCTGGCACACTCTATATATCAAACCACTATACAACAATACCCGGCACACTGTTTGTGACACAATGCACAACCTCGCCACAGGGGTATATATCACGCTAATGCATGACCAAAGATGTCATCCATAGCAATGAATGTAAAGTACAGTTACAGTAGTACTAGTAAACCACCCTAGTCGTTGATGCCATAGCCCTACCTAACATATGTTCACAGTTGTTAATATAGGAGGCATACTGCTGTAACAGAGTATATATTTTGCTAGATACACACGTATACCCTGTAACACACATATGATTGCGGCCATGGTACAGGCATAATTACACACACATCAGACAAACATGCAACACACCACTGTATGCCAACACAGGTAAGCTTTACCTGTGTACCATACAGTACTGTGTGCCACTACTTACAAACCCTTATGCCTGAGTTATGTCCTCTGTGCAGACTACAGGAAACACACATGACAGTGTTTACAAGCAATGTGAACACACACCATACTGTGCTGTTTAGGCCTACAGCTTCAGGTAGTACTACAGTTCATATGGGAGTTGGATTCACCAGCAGTACCACTCACTAAGCATACATATATTGCTTTAGCCTACAATAGGACACCACAGTCATCAACAAGGAACTACGTCACATCATATGCCATAGTACTATGTCTGCCTAACAATAACATACACATCTTTTGCTGGCCTCACTGCTAGGATAGACACTACCATGTCAGATACAACTTCACACTATGCTATTGCACCTTTACAGACTTTGCACACATTCAGTGTTACACTTATTCAACCTCACATAGCAGGTGTTGCATTGAGTACATGTGTGAGTGCATAGTGTCATAGGTAGGTGAGATGCTGTTGGCCCTAGGGACTACAGCAGCCTAGCCATATGCTACTCTGGCCTTTGCCACACATGTACTTTGATTTCATCTGCCCCTGTCAACCAGAACCACAGAGGGGATTCCTGGGGTGTATTACCAATCTCCCAAACAATCATCAGAGGTATTTATGACAAGTGCTAATGAGGAGCCTAGTTTGCTATTGATAGGTGGTCTATTCCAGAGTATGGCATATCTCTGAGATAGGAACCTATCCCTCCAGCATGTGTTGTTTAGTGAGCTGATGAGGTTTAGGGCCCGAGAGCATGTAGCCCGGAGGGATTGTGATATGTTGCCATAGTTGTTGCCACACAGTTATGGGTCTGACATACCTCTGTATGTCTGGCAGAGGTCACCTCTGTGTGGGCAGTATGCAATACAGTCTAGCTGTGGTTTTGTGAGTTAGTCTGCATAGGGCATCTGTTTGCAGCCAGTATTACCCTTTGTGAGGTATGTCTGTGGCCTTTCCACTTGCTGTAGTTGTCATGTGAGGTACATACCACACGGGGCATTGTGATGAGTAGAGGGGAACACTGACCTATATATCCCTACATGACACACCTGTTGTCATGACACATACCACATAGACAGATTACAAGTCTAGTGTGGCACTGTCTTTATCAAAGGGGAGACTTCTGTCCACCTGTGTCCCATGTTCCCTTATCACACCTTCAGTGTTAGGTAGATTTCTACCTATGTGGTAGTTAATGGGTACAGTGTTTTGGAAAGGAGGAATGGCACTGCAGTATCGGCACTTGTCTACAGTCCATGCCTTGGTCACCACACACCTGTTGCAGTACATATGACCCCATGTCTCTCTCTCTCTCTCTATATATATATATATATATATATATATATATATATATATATATATATATATATATATATATATATATATATATATATATATATATATATATGTATGTATATATATATATATATATATATATATATATATATATATATATATAAATGTGTGTGTGTATGTATGTATATATATATATATATATATATATATATATATATATATATATATATATATATATCCATACACATACATGTACACATCCATTGCTGTACATGTACATATAGGCACATGTACTGTCCACCTTTCATGGTGGGGATATCACTTATGCGACAGTTGTGGGATGTATAGTTATGTGATTATATTGCACAGTGTTGTGCAGAATTCATTTTGGTGTCCTCAGCCCATGTAGCTTTAGCAGGCCTCACTGGCTGTAACACAGCAGATCTGACAAATCAGTCCTACAGTGTTTAACCACCACATGACATATATCAGCACTGCATGCTGTTTTCGATGCCTCATACTATGACCTACATAGATATATGCACATAACAACCTTCAACGACATATATGTGTCCAACTTTCACTAACAGTTGCATTATGTCCCTTGCCCTATGCACATGTGCAGATACAGATGGATACGTAGTGCTGCCACATATGGATGATTTGCAGTGTGTAGAGTACTCTTCAGGAACATCTACTACATGCCGGTACATACATATGACTTACATACCTTACCTTTGTTTTCCCTGCTCCGTCTGTTGTTACTGTTTTTTTTTTTTTTTTTTGGTTGTTTGTTTTGGGATTTCTGTGTCTGTTTCTGTGTCTGTTTCTGTCTCTTTTCTCTGTGTCTCTGTCTGTGTCTCTGTTTCTCTCTCACTCTCGCTCTCTATCTCCCTGTTCCTCCAGTGATATTATTGCATGTGTGGACAGCAGGTACACCTGCTTTTCTAGGTATCTGCACATGTGCATTTGACAGCCTCTGCACCAATTGCTGCCCACCATTCAGTAATTGCATGCAGCCTGCTGTGTGGTGATTGCAGTACTCACTGTGATTACAGCCCACTGCTATAAAATGCTAGGTAAGGTAGGCGTAGCCCTTTCAGCTTTCCAAGGTGGGGCCCATGCTTGTTTGCTCTGGGCACTGTTGTGTCAGTCAGAAGGTTGGTATTTGTCTCTTATCTGAAGCTAGGGTTGTAGCCAGTGATATGCATGTTGTACTCAAACCTGAATGTTGCTGCTTCCAGTACACACTTCTCAGTGTGGACATGTACTCAACCCTCCACAGGATACATAGGAGTATGTACTTTCTTTCTGAATTAGACAATTAACTGCCATACAAATGTGGTTATTGCAATGTATTCCTGTGGCACATGCACAGTTTGTGTACTGCTATATGTAATTATTAAGTTACTCACTTCTGAACAGTTTGTGGTTTGTTTGTGTTGACATTAGCACAAGCTTCTCAACACAGAACAGCAGAACAGAACAGAACAGGATTTGTGTTATGCCATTCCTAATTTCCATTTCCATTCCCTCATTGCAATGCATGATATATTTATTTCAGCACCAAATTATTTGTATATCTGCTGTGGCTTAGTGGTAATTCGTGCAGTCTATTGTGTCAATGGTCTGGGGTTTAAGACTGGCAGAGGTTTTGTGTTTTGCTGCTGAGCAGAACAAGGGCCCTGACATAGAGTGACTAAGGCACTTTTAAGCAGTTGTAAGCAGGTTTGCATGGGTTTGCATGACGTTTAGCGATGCTTAGCTAAGCGCACACATGTGCACACTCGCTTAAACTCACTTACTACTGCTTAAAAGTGCTTATTCCCGCTAACCCCCACGCTAATTTCTTTTAAAGAAAAGAAAATGGGGAGATAGGAAAGTGGTGAAAAAGGGTGCACAATGAGAGACAGACAGTAGGTAAACAAGCTCGGGATGTGCAGGACGGGTGTAGGGAAGGTCCATAGCTGTCCATTTCTTTACCAGCAACAGCTGTGCATATGCAATAAATTTGGAGTGATATTTGAAACCTTCCACCCCTGGGAGAGGGGTGATGACAACAAAGTTTGTTGTACTGCCAGTTATAATTATCAGTTTACATGTCCAGCGGACATGTGTGCGAAATAGGCAGCTATGTATGGGGCATAATTTTTTTGTGGGTACAGATTGCCCTTTTTTTTTCTTTTTTTTTTTTCAGGTGAGAGTGGAAAGTGAGGTAGAGGAAGTAGGTATGTTGGGGAGGTAGGTTGGGGAGGTTAACAGACAAGACAAACAAGATGCATACAGGGGTGGTGTATGACACATGGGGTGGGTGAACACAATTGAAGGGGACGGATGTTTGGAAATCGCAAGCCCATGAGCCCATAGATGGTAACAGTGGAACTGAGATCCCCACCCATGGGCAGTCACCACTGCACCTTCACAGCCCCGAGGGTGGCTGTGCTGGATGGGCAGGCTCACCCATGAGACGTGCCACTCTCACCTTGAGCTGGCGTAGGGGATCAGTGACTGAGCGCTGGATCTCCCTATCCACCACAGCCCGGATCCTTCAAAGGGTGACAGGTGGCCCTTCTCCACCCAAGCTTGCATGGGGGGGGGGGCGAGTCCCATCCTCTGCAGCACTTCCACCCAAAGGTGGCACAGGACCAATGGAGGAGGGAAATCCGGGCTGGGCACAGGACCTGCTGGTGCCAGGTGCACTCGCCAGCTGAGGTGGGACAGGTGGGTCCGCTGGGACCGGCCTTCCCATACGTTCTGTGATTAGATGTGTTTAATTACAACATAAACAACAGCATTCCAGATTAGTTGTAACAGCATGCAGTAATATTCCCATTAACCCAACACACCAAGGTTCCAACAGTTGAACAGCAAGCATAACACATGCATATATTGAACTACAGTGGATATTCCAACAGCATGCAGGGATGTTTGGTAGCAACAGGCCACCATGATAATGGTGTTTGAACAGGGCACATGCATCAAAGTGAATGCAAATATTTATAGAACAATAGGACATATGTCCCAACAAATATTTGAGATTACACATTCCCATTGAGGTGTGGAATTGCATGGTTTGTGCACATACAGTAGGGTGTAGAAAGAAACCTCGATTAACATCTTATAAGTACTTTTAGTCTACACTACATTCCTCGTGACTACATGTATTATTACACTTGCCAACATACATTAGGTTGTGTAATGGGTTTGGCTAGTTCAATATATACCTGACCTATATCTGACATACTAACTGTCCATGATGCAGATGTTACTGCTACATATTTCTTGATTTCATTTATATTTCTTTATCTACATATCTGGATGTTTTCACATGACATTTTCACTTCAGTTTGTACAGAACCCTGCATTTCTTGAAGCACACTCACATTTCTGGGGAACAAATTAACATGCTACACATGTGGCAGATTTACTTATGCATGCCAGCCAGTAAGTGACTGTTGAGGACTGTATATATGCTTCACAGCTACTAGCACTTCCATCACCCACTTTAGATGGGACTGCACAACTCTGGGTTTCCAGCACTTATTAAAACAGCACTATTTGTATAATGCAAGGGTACAACATCATTTCAAAGTAAGTGACACAGACACACTCCGGGTTTTATACCTTTATTAATTACATTACACAATTTTCTACAGGCTCGCTCCTTTATTTCATATAACAGTGCATATGGAAGACATATTCAAGACGTATTATACCTTTATTAATAGGTTAGAGCACTCTTTTTCAGGTTCGCTCACTTATTTTATATGACAGTACCTGCAGAGATATTATTCCGGACATATTTTACCTTTCTTAATGGGTTTCTACATTCTTTTTTTCTGGCTCTCTGACTTTTTTATATATGACAGTACATGCAGAGGACTTATTCAGGGCATTTTATGGCTGTATTACTGGAATACAACACTTTCCTTCATGCTCTCTCCCCTATTTTATATAACAATACATGCAGAATAATCACTAACCTGCCTGGTGGTGCAGCCTTAGCAGCCTATCTGCATAGGCTTGCTGATTCGCAGCATGGTCACCTGCAGCTGTGAAGTAAATGAAGGGATATTGAGACCTACCTATCCATTATACAGAATCAATTATCAATTCTTACATACTGCATTCCATGGCTACCTAGTTGTGGGGCATCTTGCATCCCATGGGCATCCTGTATCCATTGGTTCAGGTGGTCCTGCTTCCATCTCTTCAGGTCTGCATGTTGGTGACGGACCTGCTCACCAGTCCGAGAAACGCCTGTGGCACTGGTGAGGTCATGAGCTAACCGGTTCCAAGCCTCTGCCTTGTACTCCATCCCTTGGAACTGGCCCTGCAGGAGTCTTGACTCATGACGGTGGACAAGGAGCCAAACCATGTATTTCGACTCCTTGATGCCTCAACATTGCGCTCAGAAGTGTGTACCCGCTCCAGCACCAGACATTCTAACTGCAGATGTGAGCTACCATCAGTTATGGCGAGTATTCCCGCCTATGGGGCTTATATATGCCACATTTCCCGCACTTTTTTGTCATTGGCCGTTTTTGAAAATTCTCAACTGACTGCAGACCTGCTTAGTAATGGTTAATCTACCATTTCTAAGTATATTAATGTTAACAGTGGCTGCTTCTCGTAAGCTGTTGTGGCTTAGTGGTTCAGTCCTTTGATTATGGTGCACAGAGTCCTGGGTTTGAACCTTGTCATTCGTTTTATTTTAATACTGTCTTGACAGGCTAAGGGTTGTGGCTGTGTTTAAGCAACTTTGCTCTACGTTGCTCCACATTGCCCTACAGTGCCCTGGTTGGTGTGGCGCGCACATCCGTGCAAACGGATTACACTGGTTAAAGCGCTATTTAACTATGGGCAACTCTATTGCTCTGGTTAAAGCGCAATTTAACTCTGGACAACTCTATTGCGCTGGGTAAAGCCCTGCTTAACTGCGGGCAATTATATATCAGGATCATTTAAAATATATATTTTCTTCACTGATACATAAGCCATTTCACTGCTTTTTACTAATATTTTAAATATATATGTTAGGTATTATTTCATATACTGATTTCAATTATAAATAAGAAGGGGAGTGGTGGGATTTGAGCCGTGAATGCTTCCTCTTTGTGCAAATGCTCTACCATTACACTATTGCTAGTTGGTGTAATTTGCATAAACATTCTTTCTTATGCTCTTCCATGTCTGAATTGCTAATTGCAGCTAAGCAATGGGCACACCCGCACACACACACACGCAAATATGGGCAGCTATTTCGGGAATTTAAAACAAATAAAACTAATGTTTTACTTTTTATAACTGTGATGGGGGTTTACAAAGTTAGGGAGTGTGGTGTTGGGAGCAAGGACATTTGAGCGGACTCGCTCTTGTGTGTTTTCAATTTACTTTTCCAACCCTTGCAGGGGCGTGGACATTTAGATGTCTCGGCAGTCGGACACGCCCCCTGCTTTCCTACACGGTCCGTGTAAGACTTATGGTTGAGTCAGCATGCCCTCATGAATATTCATGGCATGCTGACATCATACCGTTCAACTGCAGCTTATTAAGTCTACTATTAAGTCTTACACGGAGGTTTTGAGAATCCGGGGGAGTGGCTTTACCACTTGGTCATCTGGGATTTGTACAAGTGTTATGGTGTTTTGTATGTGGACTTTACTACGGCTATTCCTCCATACTGCAATCAAATGTGTAACTCAGTTACTTTACATATGGATGATACCTATTAATAGTATGTCCAAGTGATGTTTAATGGATGTGCTCCAGCATTGGGAATCTATGTCACAGTGAGCCACACACTGTAATGTGCTACAGCTTGACACAACCAGAACTGGAGAATGCAGGGGTGACAGATATCTGTCATGGGTACTCCCCTTGCTTTGGTACTACATCCCTGATTACATTATATGGAGCCCCTCATTAACACACCGGGGAATCCATGCAGAGTAGGTGGGGAACAGTGGTTACACACATGGATCCCACAACTGGCTCTGCTCCACGGAGGGACAGTTAGTTAATCGATGGGGTGGCGACAGCAGACACATTTTGCCTAGGCTGATGAATGGCCTCTGACAATCGGGCATGTACCTACCGATGTACCTAGGAACCTATACATACAGTATCAACATATGCTGTTAGCTTTGTTTACTGTTCAGGTGTTGACTTGTTCCAATAGCTGTTGTGTGTGCAATAGTTGAGGGCTGCCTATGTAGGAGTCACACAGTAGACCATCTATACATTACAATTTACAGGTGGTCATGTGTGTGTGTGCCATCCATTTTACTGTGTGTGCAGGTGGAGAAGTGTGTCAGTCCATAGGGGCCTACACTGTCAGTGTATATGCTATACGTTCCCTATTTGCCAAGGCGTGGGCATATTGGGAATGCCTCCATCTGCCTACTGGGTCTGGCACAGGGTGTTCGTGGTCTGAATCCCTCTGTGCCTGTGATGGCCTTGGCAATTGCGGTAGGCTGTGAGAGCCTTCACCATTATGTCCCTGCTGCAGCTGTTTCTGCAGGATCATATTATGTAGCATGGCACATACTATAAAGATGTGGGCACACGTGCCTGGAGAGTACTGCAAGGCTTCACCAGATATGTCCAAGCAACGGAACCGTGATTTCAGCATCCTAAACAGACGCTCTATGATGATTCTGGTTTGTGCTTGTGCCTCATTATGGCGTTCTTGCATGGGTGTGTGTGCATTTCTGATGGGAGTCATCATCCATGGCTCCAGTGCATAGCCAGCATCCCCTACAAGGTGGCCATATGGGATGTCCCCCCTGACAAATACCTGATACAGCTGTGAGGCATGCCAGATGTGGGAGTTATGGTAGCTTCCAGGGCTGCTAGCACACACATCCATGATAATGTCCTGGGCATTGCACACAAGCTGGCAGTTGATGGAGTGGTATCCCTGATGGTTTATGTAGTGCCTACCATGCTCACCAGGTGGTGACTTGATATGTATGTGCGTGCAGTCTATTGCACCCATTATCTCCGGGTAGTGTGCCACATGGTGGAAGAGACTCATATTGCTGGCCAACTCCTCCTGAGTTCGGGGGAAGTATATATGCTCATTGGCATGTGGTAACATGGCATCCAGGAATTGGTGGAGTACCCTCGATGCTGATGCCTGTGAGATCCCCATGATGTCTCCAGTTGGCCTTGGAAAGGTACCTGTGGCTAGTATTCTCAAGCTTACACATACCTTCGTGCCCACTGGGATGGGTTCCCCTCTGTTGTTTCTGGATCTCAGGCGTGACTGGCACAGCTCAACTATTTGCTGTATGATGTCTCTGTCCACCCTGTAACACTCTACTATCTTCAGATCATGTAGCCCCTGTTAGGTTACCCTTGGTCTGAACACTCTTCTCCTCCTCTGGGGCCTGAGGTGGTTGTCAGCATCATCCTCCACGACACCTTCAGTCTTCAACACATGGTGATGAATCACAGCTATGGCAGCTCCCAACAAGTACATTGTAAAGGTTCCCCATCTGTTTACACTGATGGTGCAGTGTTTGGGAATACACAAGTGTGTATGAGGTGCCTTCACACTTTATACTATTGTGCTTTGAACACTGATGATGTCATAGGGTGTGTATGTACAATTGGAGCTGCAGGGTATCTTATGTGTTTTACCACAGGTACTGCTATTGTGGTGCCTTTGGTGTTGAATTACATTTAGCTGCCGTGGATTACCTCTTGCCCTTGCCTTAACTTTTCTTAAAGATTCCCCTCCCATTGTCTGGCATGCATCCAGCCACCTACTTTCTTGTTTTGTACTTTCCCAAACCAGAATTGTCTTGCAAAATGTGTTCTATAGCGGTTATACTGCAGGTTTGCTTTGCTCTGTGGTTACAGTTCTCTTTTCTTTGCAATCCGACACCTCCCCTATCCTGTTCTGCAGGTTGCCGCTAGCAGCCTTGTTAGCTGCCGTTAATGGCCCACTGTGAGTTGATAGGTGTTAATTGCTCAGTTGTACTCCAATTAACCTACTGTGGCATTTCCTCATTTTCTTCCCCTAAACTTCCTGTTTGAGCTGTGGTGCAAAGCACGTGCGTCTGCTTACTGGGTTTCGGGCATGTTTTCATCCACGTACACATGCGCTTTCGGGCACCATGTGTGCTCTCAGCTAAGCAAAGCTATACCTACATCCACACCCCTATCCTGCAGCTTTGCTTAGCAATGGGCAGCCCAGATTTGCATTGCTCCAATGTGCTTACAGCTACGGTGGCACACCCCACTGCTGATGTCATGTATTCCTCCAGACCACTCCTTGGTGTTGTAGCACTGCGCCGTATGGTACATCCTTAGGCCGGCGGGATGTTTATGATTCACTATTACTTGCCTCATTTGCATGGCATTGACTACTAATTCATAGCTACTGCGCCAAACACCGTCACAGACCCTTAGCAACCCTTGCAGCTTGGTTGTGGTGTAGCATACCATTGACTATTATGGTAAAATCATGATTTGTGTTACATTGCAATTTTATGGCATTTGTATATATTTTCCTTGTGTTCCTGTTTACGCACACATGCCCTGCAGTTGTACTTTGTGTTACTGTGGCCATGACATTAAATATGTGTTGTGCATCTTTTCTTATGCCATTGGCTGTATATTTAGCCATTGGTATATGTTAACTTTGTAATACATGAGTCTGGTCTGCTTTCATGGCTCCGATGTTCTGTTTGGCAAAATGTAAACCTTTTTTTTGGTTTACATTTTTGTAGGCTTACACTATGCCTACACCACTTCATGAATCGCTATGTACCTTCATTTGCATGCTGCAGTACTGTGCATGGTGTGATTAGCATACCTGAGCTGTGAGCTGCGTAGATCTGGCGTACGCTGGTAGTGCACATGGAATTGGATCATACCTGAATCACATGGTGGACATATTTGGCATTATACCGCCTACGCTACACCTGCGCCTGGTGCAAGCTTCATGAATCCCGGGGAATGTTTTTTAGGAACACTATGTTTTTGTTGGCAAACTCGATCTGAGGTAATGTGGGGGGAGGGGGCATTATGGTTAGGTAGGAGGAGTTCAAGTTCGGAGTCTCAAGCTGTAAGAAGGTGGGGGGTTAGTTCCAAGCATCGTAACCATATCCCACATCTTAATGGAATGAAGTTGGACAACATAGATGGAATGTTATGGTAAGAACATAACTGCTTTTTATACATAGTAATTTTATATTTTATATATAGTAATTGAAAAAAAAAAACAAATCCAAAGCAATTTAACAGATAACCCATTCTCTAAGTGCAATAATGACCTCTGGGGTGTGTGTTACTGTGTAAATAACACACCCTGTTTGACATTATTGTTTGCTTATTTCTTATTTTTTATAAATAATTTTGTCCTTTTAATTAAAAATTGATGGACAACACTAACTAGTAAAGTTGTACAGCTTGTTATGAACAAGCAAACTGGTAAAATACACATTTCTAGAATGTTTGTTGTTTAGTGACCAAAGCTTTCTACTAAAATCATTTTATTTTTGAGCAAATAAAAACTTCATCCAGTTTGTACTAATAGAAATATCATATAATTTTATACACTTAATTATACTAATGGAACATCTCTTTTTAAAGATCTTTGCTGTTAAGCACACTAATTTAAGAGGCCCTGATTTTCATGTAATATCATCATCATCTTGTTTAAGTGTGTCTTTTTTGTAAGATCTCTTGTTCTTTCTGTTAATAGAATATCTGGTAAGTTCTAAACACAAAATGATCTCCTTCAGTATTAGAACAATCCTAGAACCCCCATCAAATCCCAGACCTGTTAAGAACTTTGCTAAGGCTAATGACCTCATTCTTAATGGCAGTTTATTAAACTTCCAAGTCCCTCTCAACTCAGAGCTATAAACACATTCATAGCTGCATTGAGGAGGTAGTACCTGTCCTAGTCAAATCCATGATACTAGCAAAAATAAACCACCCTGGAGGACCCCTAGCATAAATAGGCTATCCAGCATAAGGAAAAAAATCCTCCAAAGCCAAGGAGGAACAGATAAAGCAGTACAAACAGACAATTGACAGTCTAAACAAACAAATTAGAGAGCTGGTCAAATCTGCCAAAGCAATCTATTAGACAAAGATAGTCTCCTAAGTGAAAGATAACCATAAGGCTTTTTAATTATGTTTGTGATCAGAGGGGAAACACTCAGCAATGTGCTGAGTTAATCATAAACAGCAACACTCACACCCAGCCAGAAACTCTAGCAAACCTGCTGGCCAACAAGTTCAGTTCAAACTTTTCCCTCCATCACCTCCTATCGCACCCGAAGAAATATCTGCAACCATCCCCCAACGAGTCATTATGAGGGAGCGGGTTCTTGCTGTGCTTGCTAAAGCCAAAACCCAGCCTCTACGAGTCTCAACAACATTCCAGGATGCTTCTTAAATAGCTTAAAACAGAATCTAACAAGGAGACCCTCTTTAACTACTGCCTCCAGACAGGCTTTGTCTCTGAAGAATGGAGAACTGCAAGAGTTCTTTGCACAAGGGGAGCCTTTCAACTGACCTAGGAAACTAAAGACCCATAAATTTTTTTTTGTTTGTTTCCAAACACCTTTATTAAGTTATCACTTGTGATATTGGCAAATTTACATTCATATAAAAGTAATCAAACTATTAACATAACAAACATTATACTTCACACATATTACTATATATCATATAATCTAAGCAATATTGCATAAATTATTCAATTCCTGCCTTTTATTTAAATAAGAAACATGTTTATTAAACCATTATGTAATACATAGGCAATCATTCATTTGTATAAATGAAAACAAACCACACTGACACAATCATAGTTGCAAGCATTTTGCATCATAAAGCATGACATACTCCCAGTTGCAAACATTAAACATTACTTATAATCTACCCAATCCTTCTCACTCAACAATTCTCATTTTTTTCTATGTAGTTTGCTCCTACCCTTTTCCACAGATCTTAATTCCAGTTGTTTTATCTATGTTACTATATTTACTGCTTCCAGTATAGATGGTTTAAATTTTGATTTCCTTTTTCTAGTAATTGCTTTTTTTGGCAGCCACCATTATTAGACACAACAAGGCCTTACCATGTCTAGGTAATTCTGATTCTATATCAAAGCTCAGAAAATCATCTCCCTCATCAGACCAATATGCCCACCCGGCATCTCCGACAGTGCATCTCATCGGGAATCCTTAAAGTCCACCAACTCACCACACTGCCAGAAAATATCTTCTCAATTACCTCTATATTCCCCTTCACACCTTCAACATTTACTGTCTGACTGAGAAAAAATTCTCTGGAGTCTATTTGGGGTATAAAAATATCTATGTAAATATTTTGAGGCAAAAATCCTAAAGCTTCTAGATTTGATTGCATATTTGGGAGGCATACATATATCCTGCCATTGTTTCTTTGTGAAATGCTTATCCAGTCTCTCTTCCCAATACTTTCTAACCTCCTCTGATTGATTCTTATAGCTATCATGCAATATTTTATATGCTCTACTAATTATTCTTTTTTTAATGGCAGCTTCTGTTATAGATTCAATTAAAAACTCTACTAGTGCTGGCCTTTTATGTAGGACTCCCTCCCCCTATTTCTTTCTCTATGCCTATACTCTGATATCAATCCTTGATAGGAAAGACATTCTCTAATATGCAGTCCAAATACATTTTTGGCATCTTCCCATTCTATCATCTTTCCATCTCTAGTTATTTGCTCCCAATACCTTGGTTCCTTTACCAGTTTTCTCCAATAAATTATGTCCCTCTCTTGCCTATTGTCTGTATTCGTAATTGCAGTCATCCCTATTGGCAGAATTTCCTTTCTCCATTCCCATGTTGTTTTAGGTTTTAGAATACTTTCTGCTACTTTATGGATATAATATTCTGCATTATTATTGTTATTCTCCTTAAAAGCCTGCATCCAAAATCCCAGTCTCTCCTTGCTTCTTGAGCTTCTTCAATATATCATCATCATCCCTTTCCACTTTGAATTATAGTTTTCTGGTTGTGCTATGTATACGATTCTTAACTGTGTAGCTCTGAAATATCCCTTCAAATTGGGTAATCCCAATCCTCCCATAAGCTTGACCAGTCTTATCAGCAAGAAAATAGAGAGAATTATCACTGACCAGATAAATAATGGCATAAGAGCTCTCCAAAAACTGGACCAGACCCAATTTGACTTTGTCAAAGGTAGACCTTGCCTGCTCAGTCTGGTAGACTTCTTCAAGAAAGTCCCAGAGTCATGGATGAGGGTAAAATGTAACACACCACTTATTTAGACCTGGCCAAAGCTTTTGACATAATCCCTCACTCAGGGATCATAGATAAACTTACTGAGTTAGTCATGAAAGCCTACATTGTCAGATGGATAGCCAACTGGCTCACTGACAGGGCACATGTTCTCTGGACAGGTGAATCCACTTCTTATAAGAAATCTGTTACTAGCAGCATCCCACGGGGTTCAGTGTTGGAACTCCTTTTGTTTGGTATATACTTCTCTGAAGTGAAGGTCAATGTTGAGGTCCTCTGGCTTACCAAGTTTGCTGATGACTGTATGCTGGGAGCAATCACTGATTCCCCAAATGATGTTGACATCCTACAAACAGGCCTAAAAATGACAAACAACTGATGCCAAAACTATTGTCTGAGACTAAATGCTAAAAAATCCATAATCATAACCTTCAGTAACTCAGAGGTCCATGCAAATTATAATATAGATAGTACAACCCTAAAAGTAGACCCAGTGGTGAGGAACCTAGGAACACACATAGATAGTATCCTAAACTTTGACCACCAGGGAGCTACAGTAGTGAAGAAATCCTTCTGTTTGGCTCAATTTACAAGTAAAGGCATGGCATCAAGATCAAAGGAAGTCATAGTACTACTGTACTCAGCCCTCATCAGGCCCATGATCAAGTGTAGTGTTCCATTCTGCATGTACCCAACCAAGTACATACACCCAACTGGAGCGGCCCCAGATGTTTCTCGTTAAAAAAATTACAAAGTGTAAGACATGCGTTATGCAGACCAACTAAAGGCCCTATCCTTTTACTCCATCTCATATTGTTTATTGAGAGGGGACTTGTGCCAGACCTACAAGGTATTCTTTGATCCAGCCATGATGAAAATGTTAAATATTTGAAAGAAAAATTTTACAAGGGTTACATGTTCCATGGATCTGAACCTTATTTGTGACTCTAACAGAACTTGCTAGATAGACAGATTTGTATCCCAGAGGCTACCTTTCTATGGAATAAACTTCCCATTTTCATAAAACAAAGCCCACCCCTCACTCTCTTCAAAAAGAATTTGGATAAATGGACGGGGAACTGTAAATTCACTCTTGGTTTACTGCTAATGTCCCTTATGGACAGAGGCAGGCTGTAAAATGACTCAGGGCTCCAATACCCACAGACCCACTATGCTGATACTACCCAATCCCATATCTGGGGAATTAAGATATTGTCATATCCTGGGTATTATTGGCCAGGTTTGTAAAGGCTCTTGCGCCATATGCTTAGTAATCACCTATGAACCTATGAATAGCTACAAAAACTGTTTCTAAGACCCAATCACTTGATTCTTCTGGATTTTTTTTCTTTTTACATCACCAGTTTGTTTACAGATTATTTGAGTAAAAACTTTGGGAATCAGAAACATTTCCCATGCTGTGGTAAGCCATTTTGGATGAAGAAGACCCATGTGTTGGGTATGGGCAACTCAGAGACACACAGAGTACAAGAAGGGAAGCATGGGAACTTCTGTTATCTTTAGAGAATGCTAATGGGGTATAATGAAATGAAGTTTCACAGTGGCACAATGGATAGTGCTCTCACCTCTCAGCAAGAGGTGCTCTGGTTCAGTACTTAGCTGAGGTGTCTTCTGTTTGGAGTCTGCATGCCTTCCCTATGTTTTTGAGGGTTTCCTCCCACATTACACAGACAAACACTAGGTGCATTGGACACACTAAATTGGCCATAGATGGAAGAGCACATCTTTGTATTGTATGAATAAAAACTGCAGGTCTAAACACCCAACAGTGTGAACATTTGATCTTCATGATTGTCTTTGTTGATGTGACAGCCTGCCCCAATGCACAGAAGTGTTAAAATGGAGATCATGGACAGAATGGCCATCGTTATTAAAAATAGTGCCTCCATGGATGAAAATGATTGCAAACAACATGACAAAGTGATTCACAAAGACATTCAGGAGGAAAAAAATCCTACCCCAGGCAGTGAAGGATGATCCTGATGAGGAGCCATGGAGGAGTCATCTGTCGTGGATGCTTATGCCAGCCAAAAGCAGGTGCAGCTTGTTGTAACACTACCTGAGAGGCTTTGTCATGTTCATAACTATGGGCCAGAATAAAGCAGCATACAGAAAAAAAAAAAAGTGGTGCATGCAGATCTTCATCCAGGCTTTGATATTCCAGGCACCGACTGGCCAGACTGTGCATCAGACATAGGTTACTCAAGTAGGAAAGTACAGAGGGATGGGTGCAGTTATCATCACATATACATGTGAGGAGGGCCACATTGTCATGTGCCATCAATGGCAATTGTATGTATATTGGTATGCATGAATATAACTTTGTACTGTGTGTGTCAGATCCGCAGGGTTGGATGGTAAGACTGGGATGCACTGGGCAGGAAGAGGCACTATCTCCATTGTTGTGTTTCTGTGTGGAACTAGGGTCTGTGGACATATGAGTGAATGCGTGTGTTGGGACATGGCATCAGGAGATGCTGCAACACTCTAGTGAGAGTCATACAGACAGGTCCAGAGTACCCACAGGAGATATGTGAACAGACCATGCATGTCCACATCAAAGGAAGTGCCATCTCCTTTAAGGGTCACAAACATTATCCAGACCATGCTGTCAGGAAGAAATGCTCTGTGAATATGAATAGTGGCTTCTACCTAGTTTATGTATGAGCACTCCACCCTCATTAAAGTCCATATTGTGTGGTAGTTTCCTCTACAGTGGATGGTAGCATGGCAGCAGTGGCATTAAATGTGCTTGACCATACCCTCTCCCTTCCACAGCATCCATTACCAATGGAGGCGGAAATTGGCTAGCCACTTAAAGTATGTTTGCAATTATGGGTATATTCCTAGGGAAAACCTGCTTTGAGCAAACTCCCATCACATGCCTATGATGTCATACATGTTGACATGCACAATTGGAGGACATCAAAAGACCTTATAAAACAACTACTGTCACATTAAGAACTATGATGGTGTTAACCTGTCCCTGTATATTGGCTTTGTGCATTCTATGGTTTGCAGACCCTGAGACAGCTAACTTGTCTGGAAGTGGTACCCATATTATTCAGGACTACCTGCACAACATCCAGTACTTTCAATGTGCTTAGTGGAGCTTGCAGAATCCAAGGAGGACTGCACTACAGGGAAAGACATCCTTTCCTAGGTAGTTTTATCTGCAACTTCCTGCATCTTCATGTATCCCTGTGGTGGGCAGAGGCTATGTCTGTCAACTGGACTGGGACCCATCTCTGACACTGACCTGTAGCTGTGATACTCTTTGGGTGCCATAATCATTAGAGCCAGATTCATCTATGGCATCAGGCACTGTGGTATATTCACAGGGGAGGAACTTGATAAAATATCACCTATGGTGACACCAAAGGAAAATACCCTCAGTAAATAAGACACATCACTGCTACCTGAATGGCAGTGAATTAATGAATGATTTCTATTTTCTGTACTGGTGGGACATAATACTCGATAAAATACTTTGTGCTGGTGATCTTGTCTGAAACCCTGATGCTCCTGTGAAAATATATGATACTTTTTTTTAATCTGTACTATGCCTCACGTTTACCTAGTCTGCAAATACATGATTATATAAAGACATACTCAGCTGGGGCATCTCCACTGGATATTCTTGCTAGAAAAATCTAGCTCAGCTCCTATAACTAATAATCCATCATGGTATCTGGATATGCCACAACCCACATGCACAGAGGCAAGAAATGCTTCCTCCTCTGATAAAAGTCATTTGGTCGAAGGGCCAACTCCTGTTGATTTCAGATCTTGTGTCAGGTGTGCAGCACAAGCTTGAAACTTCAGCAGCACCAGTCATGTCAGTGACCTTGGGTCTCACTTACTTGCAATTCCAATCCTGGCCACCGACAACTCTGATGTAATTTACAACATCCCACAAGGCATGGTTGCAAAAGGGATGGTCACATTTATCATGGCCAATCATCCTCAAAATATGCAGGTGGATGGTCTACATCAAGCTCTCATTCTCTTAATGACTGATCTTGCATTTTATTTGTTCTTTATGGTTGGGCAAACTGCTGTGGAAGAAAAAGGAAAATGTATGCGAGAATAATGTCTTCACTAGCCCCCATATATCCACCCTGATGCAATCTATGGGGTACAGGTGGATTCGAAGTATCTGGCCCTGTGATGTGTCTCTGTGGGCAATAGTACACGGGTTCCTATTAGGAGACTGAAGACGCATTCTTTTGAATGCATCTTGGTTGAACTTAAAAGACTGAAATGGCAAAATATCGAATCGGCTTTTAAGTGAATTCTTTCCCTAGGAAAGAATTCGCTTGGCCACTTCGTTACTTTGCCATTTTCGGCACTGTAGTGTGGTCTCAGAGTTGGTATATTTAAGTAGGGGGTGTGGGGGGTGAAGCCTCCCACTTAATGTAATGTTTAAAGTGTTTTTTTTATTTTTTTTTTTGTTGGAATAGCGATTTTTTTCCACAGTTCGACATTGTAAGCTTTCGCTTACATAGGGTAGATTAATCACCGTTCGCATTTTTAATGGTTCAATGATCTAATATAGACCCATAGTACACACATATTTTACATCCATGTACAGGTTTTATGTTGCCTCTGTATTGTAGCCACCCTCCCAAAAAAGGAGACAGTGACCAGATGTGATTAAAAGCCCACACTTAGCATCCACAGACAGTGTCCCCCTACAATACTCAACCATTGATTACCATCAGTGTTAACTGTCACAGGCTTACTTTCACCTAGGCCATGGTTTTGACAGGATACATTTCTACCCATGGTTAGATATTCTGAGTATATCTTTGAACAGATGCAGCATAAAGACATACTGACATGACCCTATAGAGGCCAGAAATACATCAGTGGCACAACAGGTATCTTACTAATTAGGACAAGAAGCTACATTTCTGCTGCAGTGTGTGCTGTGCAGCTACAAAGACATATAATTGTCAGATCTACAGGTCAGCTGTTACAACACCCCCGGCGCGCACGCGCGCACACACACACACACACACACACACACACACACACACACACACACACACACACACACACACACAAACACAAACACACACACACACTCCACCACAACCATCACCATGCTTCATAGACCATCAGAACAGCATAACTTGGCTATCAGCAACAAAAGTGGCAGTAGACAGTATCTGGTCTTCCTAATAAGAAAGGTCATTGACCCATACATGGCATCATATAGCAGGATTTCTGCACAACTCAGATCTCTGTCATTGTAGTAAAACAATGGCTAAAGTGCTCAAATGCACAGAGTTATAATCATAAATGATATGCTCTGTATTGCACCACTGTTCTGGAACTTGTACCCATTAATAGTAAAGTAGCCTCCTGCTGAGTGGAACTCATTACACAACTCTGCATTGAATGCACCTGTAAGCCAGAATATCAACAAGCATTTCCATTATCACAATAGCACTGCAGTTTAAAAGCAAATATTTTTTTTGTGAAGATAATGATTATTTTAAGGTGCAGACTTATCTACTAAAGATGTCTTTTCATTCTCACGTCAAATAAATCTTGAAAATGCTCCATAGCATGATGACATCTACGGTGACCATGGGGATTTATGCCCTGTAAATTCATTGCTTACTGAATATTTGTATTTGTCATGGCTGTGAGCTAAGCCATGCTAAGAGGCTTTCTCAATGTCATGTACTCATATGAATATTGATAAGGTGCAGAGAGTAGGTGTGGGCATGTCAGTGACCACTATGGGGATATGGGGAAAAGCAGGTTACTCTTGCATCCACTGGAGGTAGGTAAAGTGCAACACCGCTATCATATATAGACATGCCCCTGCTGCAAACTTTTCATGCCAGTGTTCACACCTTAAAACGATTATGCCATACAGGCATGTTGTGCACTATATAGTGGTGCCACCATAATAAGTCATGCTAACAAGCTGCCTATGGTGCATGTCATATGCCAAAAAAAGTCAACAAGCATGAATGCAAGAAGACTAGCAGAGTTGTCTGAAATGTGACCTGGTAAATGGCTATGATTTCCAAAGGTACAGAGTTTGTCAAGCATTTCTCATGGTGCAGAAAAGAGAGCAGATTTGTTTTGTAGTGGCTACATAGACAATACCAAGAGATCCTGGCATAGGATTCCTATGAGGGTGCACAATATAAGATTAATTCCTGGCACAGTCTTGCATTATCTGTGCATGTCTGTTTTCCTCATCTGTTTCCTAGCTGCAGCTGCATGATTTCCTCCTTCACAGCAGGTTCTGATTTTTTTTTTTTTGAAGTGGAATAAGCTGTGTTTTTTCACCTACTTAATTGCTAATTAACCTCAGGCCACATTGCACCACAGGTCTTACCTGTGGTGAGCATACCACAATGGCACTAAGCATGTTTCTGAATACCAGGGTTAATATAACAGATTACTTGCAGGAATGTGAAGAATGCATATGTATGGACTTAATGTCATGCAAGGAGCAAAGCTGTGTTATACCAAAAGTTGCATTACTTCCAATGGTTTGACTTAACAAATTCTCCAAAATCAGCAAGAATCATAAGAGATCTAACCTACTTGTGTTGTTTATTAACTGAAGGACAGGATGTAATGTTCATTTGTGATGCACATAAGGAAACAGTGGACAAACAGTACCTTCTACTTCTGCAAGAAAACTTTGCATTTTATAAGTATGATATACTTAATTATGAGTATGATATGATTATTTTTGTGAAAAGCTAGAAAAAGGATAGTACAGGAAAACAGTGCTTGCTGTGAATCATCTGGACAGCATCTGTGATAGATTTGCTCCATCACTATTTAGACATTTATGCATGTACTTCTTTTGGAAGTAGATCAAAGTGAAAATCAATCAGTTAGTAAAACATTTAGATGTTATAACAATACTGCAATAGTCCATAACCTTGTGACCTGACAGTGGCAATAATGACCTTGTTGCATTCATTCACATCATTAGATTCTCTATCCCAAAATAATTCCATAATAATTCATTTATACTATGCAAAACAAGTCATAACTGTTACAGCTGTTTATATGAAGACTGATGTAAGGAAATTAAATTTTGAGTGGTAATAGTTTAGACTTCTGTACTATTTCACTTTTATTCCTGGATGTACTTCCTTCAGAAAATTGTTTTCATACCTTGATAAGCATTGCCTGCATATTGTTCTCAGCATTAGCAATCTAAGTGAACTCTTGCAATACTAATTGTGGATACAGTTATACAACATGCAAGCAGCATATCGTTCATAGGTTTGCATATTCCAAGGTTCCTTGCAGGCTTAATGGGGGCAATGAAAGACAGCCAGGGATGAATTTGAGGCTGCCTACCTAATTATCTAGGTTTATTTTGAAGGTGTCAAGGGTGCTGATCTGCTTGACATTTACTGAATGTTCAAATAACTGCCAAGAGAAAAGGAAGTCTTATAAAACACCACAGAAAAGCCAGTGAAATCCATGAAAAAGTAATTTAATAAAACAAGGTAAAAAACAAGCAGTATTATTTCCTCTAGCGCCTCGGCAAAGATGCCTTTACAGAGTATGCCATTTTACTTTTTCTTCACTCTATTTATACATCCACTAATTAGTCCATTATACAATTTACCAATAATTAGGCTTTTACAACATACATCTCCAGTTGTATTCCCTGTTCATTCCCCCAGGGTAAAGGGTACCATACTTTAAAATAAAAACTGTTTCTTATTTTTCCACAGTTTAAGCAAAAGTAAAATGGCATACTCTGTAAAGGCATCTTTGCCGAGACGCTAGAGGAAATAATACTATTTGTTTTTTACCTTGTTTTATTAAATTACTTTTTTGTGGATTTCACTGGCTTTTTTGTGGTGTTTTATTTAACGAATGTTGTTCCATTATTACAGAATATGCTGGGATTTGTCTATATCATGCCAATGCGTCTTATCTGTTGATGAAGGATACATTTGTTAAATCAGGTAATTGAGAAACTAATAGTGCTGAAAAATAATTGGAGGTTAAAGAGTGCTGGATCTCTCATGGCTCAAAAGGATAGACGCAGATCCATATGGAGGAATCTATAAGAGACACAGTACAGAGATACAACTATCGGTTTGTTTTGATAAATAAGATATTTAAGGCTACTGATCTTTTCAGTTAGGATTCTCTGAGTTCTCTTGTGACATTCACGGACAGCATTAACAATGACATAGGAAACCTACAGACACTGGATTCTACTAGTTTGGTTTCATCAAGGGCATATAATCCTACTCACACTGGTGGACTTCTTTGAGAAGGCCACCATAGCAATGGACAAGGACAAAATAGTCCACACTGCATATCTTAACCTGTCATTCAATGCAATACCCCACTCAGGCACTGTAAACAAATTCCCAGAATTAGGTATATATCCCTATGCCACCTACTGGTTAGCCAACTGGCTCTCAGATAGGACCCCAGAAGTTTTGAAAGGACAGTGCATCTCCACAAAGAGAATGTTCACTTAGCAAAGTCCATCAGGGGTCTGTGCTGGTTTTGCTTCTTTTTGGAATCTAATTCTCCAAAGTCAAGGCCAAAATCAAGGGTCTTTGCTTGATCAAGTTTACAGACGATTGCAAACTAGGTGTAGTCATAGATTCATCCCAAGGCATTAATGCCCTCCAAGAAGGGCTAACACATGCTATCAAATGATGCCAGAGCCATGATCTAAAATTGAACACCAATAAATGCAGAATAGTATCCTTTGGGAAGTTGACTACCACTGGAAACTACCTCATTGATAACACACCGCTAAGAGTAGATCCAGTAGTCAGGGATTTGGGGATGCATGTAGACAGTAATCTGGACTTCGACCATCATGTGTCTATAGTAGAAAAGAAATCATTATATGTTGCATAACTTACAAGCAAGGGTATGACATCTATGTACAAAGAAGAAATCAGCCCTCATCAGACCAGTCATGGAGTACAATGCCCCCTTTAGTATGTACCTGACCATGCACATGCAACAGCTGGACTGTCTACAGAGGTTCCTCATAAAAATAATATGGGACATAAGCATCATGTCCTATAAAGATTTTCTCATTGTCCTATCTCTGTACTCTGTCTCCTTCAGACTGCTGAGACTCCTTCAGTCTTTGCATGGCAAATAAGACATCCTTGGCTCCTATATTGATGGACCTTCTGCATTTCCACAAAACAAACATAATGAGAATTACCCAATCTAGGAGGTTAAACCTTCCATGTGACTTAAATAGGACAAGTTGGAAGGACAGGTATGTGTCTTATCAACTACTCCTTTTCTGGAACTGGTTTCCCATCCATGTGAAGTAGAGTTCTTCCCTAACCCAATTAAAGTGTAACTTGGTCCAGTGGATGGGGAATTGTAAATTCAGCCATGTTCTGTCACCTATGTCTCTAATATACAGAGGAAGCCAGTAAATGCTTGACCACCCAAGCCCTAGCCTACATATGCCCCTTCAAATAACATTAGGATTCCAAAACTTGTGAGATACATTTGGGATCCATGGCTGAGCTTAAAAAAGGCCCATGTGATCATTAGCCAGGTATACAGATATGAACCTGTGAACCTATGGATGATTAAAGAGGAATTAAGACCTCTTTGTATCTAGATGACATGCATTTGAAAAACAGATGAACCATATTGCAGGTTGTCTAAACTACTAAAGAAATATGAAAGCAAAAAGAATAGGAACTGTAAATAAATGTGCCTAGATACCTACAGCGGTGTTTCATTGGAGTGGTATGTCACCTGAATGGTATATAAACATGTTTTGTTTACCAAAACAAACTATACTACATTTTTTTATTTAATTTGAAACCATTATGCTTGCACCAATTATATACATGTCCTAACCAATGTTGCAGCAGTTGTGAGTCATTAGATCAAATAAAACCCAATTTGCAGTTATATGAAAAATTAATCACAGACTAGGAGTATTCACCTATAGGTCTGAGAAATATAAGCTAAATAGGAGATGGCACAATATTTAGCCCTATGTTACACCCCCTCACTTTTTTGTTTTCAAAAGTGGCTTATGCAACTCCAGCCACATAGGTTCGGTTAGATGACCAGTTAGCTGTCCACAGCACAGCATAAGGATTTACATTCAAATTTTCAAGTATACCAATAATGCCTGCAAGTGGAATAGTGATAAATGTCACATCCATGTCCAGATATGTTATAGCATACCTCTGAACTATACAGATTTTTGCAGAATGTCCAGATTTTTGCCTCATAGTTTTTACCTGTTTTTCATAATTGCAGTTTTCTGACAAATTATTGGCAAGTCAATAAAGACTGAAGACAGACAATGATGACAGACATTTGAGTTTCAGACTTCATACCCTTCAGAAGTTTCATACTAAAGCAAAACCTGTCACTCTATTAACTTTGTAAGAGTAATATTTAAAAATTGTTCCTATTTTTGAGCCTTTGTCCCCCCGATATTTATGACTTTGTCCAGATTTCTTGTGCTAAGAGGTTTAGAGGTATGGTATGTAGTGCACAAATCCTACCCACTACTTCAGTGTGTTCTTTTCTCAAAGAAATTAATGAGTTTAGAGAGGCAGGACCTTCCTTTGACAAAGCTGAAATGATCTAGGGTTAAGAAATTTTCAATATTCAGGAAAATGAGTTCTAAGATGATATGTTCCACAGCTTTACAAATGAAGATAGTGAGACTAATGGCCTTTTAGTTACTTGGATGTAGTGTATAGTTTAATGGTATGCGAAGGCCGTACCACATTAGATTTTGGACTTACTATAACAGTAATCTCTTGCATGCTGGAAAACTAAATAATTCACTCAACAAGACTAATGTTCCTGGCCTAAACACCTGTCTGTATAACATGGCTGCTTAACACAAGCTGACACATAATTATTTGCCATGTCAGTTGTTTTCTGCATTAAGACTTTTTTTCAACAAAACATAAGAACTAGAAGCATAACTTGTGTCATCAAAGCATTCATCATTTTGCTGAAGACCGTTTTAATGAACCTTCTTTTATAGGACAAATAACATTGAAATTCAGTCTCACTGAATGAAACACACACTCACACACACACATAAATGTGTGTGTCAGGCGGTGGAGCTTTGTTCCTCACACCCTCCATAGTTAAGTACACTAACTGCATTGCTGCACAAGTGTAACAAACAGAAAATAATTTACAAGTTTAAAAAAAAAAAAACTTTGACAGAGCACATTTGCATCATTCTGTTGCAACAAAAATATCCAGTAAACTAAAAAGAGAAACCCACACATTTAAAGACAATTAACAAACATGAAAAAAACCCACAGAAAATAAATGTGGAGTTGGGAGGTGCAGGCTGCATTTTTATACATTTTTTCTAAGAAAATGATGGACATTGTTATTTTTTTTCAATAATGGTGATTACACTGAAATTAACATTAATGAAATTGTATAATCCCATCCTCAACCAGGGTGCAGTACATGAGAAAGTGGGGTATATTCATTCTGCCCATAATATGTTACACAAAGCAGTGTTTAGCCCAGGAATACTAGTCATGTTTAGTGAATTATTTAGTTTTCCAGCATGCAAGAGATTACTGTTATGTTCTTCTTTTGGCTTTTCCTGGTTAGGGGTCGCCACAGCAGAACTCCGGTCCGCTAATGATTGGCAGTAGATTTTTTACAGGTGCCGAGGTGCCAGCTTGATGCCCAGCCTGCAACGAAAGCACTCCCATTCTATGCATGTCTTTTGAATGCCACTCGACCAAGGGGAGGACATCCAGACTCCACACAGAAGGTGCTCCAGCTGAGAATTGAACGGGAGAACCTCTTGCTGTGAGGCAACAATGCTACCGCTGCACCACCACGGCTTTATACTAAGTCATAAAAATCTAATGTGGTAAGTTTACCATCTGATGTTGTTAATCTTCACCTAATCCTTGATGGTGGGTTTGGTTCTGAATCCTTAGAACTGGCTCAGCCATTATTTTCCAGCTCACTCTCTCCAAACTCTCAAGCCTGGGACTACCCATAATGCTTTTCACAAAGATTACCTCAGATCTTGTTTGTCGCATCGAAGACCAGATGTGCCTTCATTATCTCTCGAGCCTTGGTGAATTTTGTGAGTTATAACACTTTTTTCTTATATATCCTTCTAGTACTTAATTTTATCTACTTCTTGAAGATACCCCCTCCTCTTACTATTTTCTTTTCTTACTGTGAGGTATTTTCTTCTGTTTACCATTGTTGGTAAATTCTTCTCTTTACCCTTTGGATATCCCTTTTACCTTTGTTGATATGTCTTTCTTTAAAAAAAAAAAAAGTCTCATACCTTATGTGTGTATTGCTTGGGCGTAATTCATTTACAGGACAATTGTGCTATTTGCCATGGTTTTTCCTCCCATACCTTAATGGAAAGGGAAAATAAGCTTTTGTTGAAAGGCCTATTAAAATCTCCTTTTGATGAGGCCGTTTCTGGATTAAAAGAGAGAACTGTGGAAGCAGGAAGTTCTTCCCACAGTTCAAAAAAGAGGCCGTCTTCGGTTTTGAGCTCCTTAGAACCAATGAGAAAAATTTCTAAAACTGCCTTGGCTCTGAAAACTTCTTTGGCACCAGAATTGTTGATGCCTAGCAAGACACTTTTGCAACATTCTGATGCTTCGGCCTTGGCTCCGTCTGAGCCGTTGGTACCTAGGACTTCAGAATTACCTAGTGCACTGAGAACTGTGTATTCTCCTTCTTTGGACCCTTTTAGGGACACCCCATTCGTGGAAGTCAGATGGTCCAGATCTCCTTCCACAGTTTCAGTGAGGTCTACTAAAAGTTTATCGAAACAGGACATTATGAGGTTCGTGTACCAGCTCCTAGTGGTAAGAGTATTAACTTCGGTTCAGAGCCAAGCCAGCATTGGAACTGCTCATTCCACCCCTACTTACACTCCTCCTCCAACTCTACCTGAGCCCTTGGAGTCCTCGGTTCTGACAGCCCCAGGTCCAACTGAGTTGGTTCCAACAGCTTTCCAGTCTTTGGTTTTGACAACAGCCTTGGGTTTTTCTGGAACTTCTGTACCAGGGGACTCCCGTAGTCAGGACCCAATGGTGGATCTGGGATGCATGTTACCTTTTAGGCTCTATTTGAGCCTTCCATGCCTCTCGGAGCTTTGGTCCTTGTAGTTTATACTCAGGCTTCAGATGCGAAGGCAGTCTCCTCTGTATGGGGTGTGACCCCGGTTCTGAAGCAGTCCTTTTCTGTTCCGAACTCCTATCCCTCTATGGGGGGAACATGCCTTCTGTATCATGGAGAAGGCACTATCCCTTGTTGATTCTCAGTCATTGCCTTCCCTGTTGGGGCACCTTCCCTGTTGGGGCAAATATCTTTCCCTTCCTCTAGGCCAGTGCTGCCAATGACCTCATCCCCTGGACAGAGGTTACAAAAGCCACAGGTAACTCCCACCCTGGGGATTGCCTCTTCAGATACTTCTCCAGAACTTCCCCCCAAAGAAGTCCCTGTGAAGAGGAATTGCAAGAGGAAGCACCTTGACTCCCCAGAGGAGACTTACACCAAGAATACTGACTTCGATGAAGGTGAAGGTTCCCGAAAGTCCCCCACTGAAGATGTTTCCTTCAGGGAGATCCTTGAAATACTGAAACAGAGGGGTGACTGGTCATACACACAACCTTGAACAGAGGAGTCAGTATACCTGGAGGCTTTTCGCGCCAACACCCTCCAATTCTTGGATTTCTCCGTCCACTGATGAACTTGTTAAATTGATAGCTCAGTGAGCTTGGAAGATACCCATTGTCATAGATCCTATTCCCAAAAGGCCTGACCATATTTTGTCTGCACCAAAGGAAGAACCACATTGATCCAAAGGAATCCCTGTTGATGCTATGTTGGCAGCAGCAGCCACCAAAACAAACTCATAGAAGAGAGTCAAACTACCCATCCTCCTAATAAGGAGTCTAGGACCTTGGATAGATTTGGGAAGCATGTTTATGCTTCAACAACCTTTGCGTTAAGGTCATTGAACTACATGGCACATTTTACCAGGTTACAAAGAGACTTGATTAAGGAACTTTCTAACACTCTGGCAGGAACAGTTGCTGTGGAGGTTCAGGATAAAGTCTCCTCCCAGCTTGCAGCCCCTGAATCCATTTCCAATTCATCCATGAGGCTCATAGCACATGCAGCCAAAGGGACATCCAGAGCAGCAGGTTCATGCATAGCCATCAGACGACATTCCTGGATGCGCTTATGTGACTTTGTGGAGTCGTTCAAAGTGTCATTCATCAATGCATCTTTTGACGGATCTACTCTTTTTGGCCCAAAAGTTAAAGAAACTCTGACCAGAAGTGAGCAAGATGGCAAGACCCTATCTGCCATGGGCATACATCTCTCTACTCCTCAGTGACCCTACTCAAGGAATCAGAGGAGTGGGAGACTATGGTTCAAGAAATCCAAAGTGCCTTTCTATGACTCAGGTGGTAAAGATTTTCCCCTGGGCAAAGGGGAAAACAATGGGAGATGCCGCCCTAGGGTCTGGAATGGACTGCAAAATCAATGGTCCAGGAAATCTTTCTCTGGTGCTCCCTATCATCATCCCTGAAGGGGTGTACCGATTGTCTTCATCTGGAGGCAGTTGGGGGGTGATTATCCCTGCACCTATCGGCCTGGCAATTAATAACCTTGGACAAATAGGTGCTCAGAATTATATCCAGAGGCTACCAAATCCCTTTGTTTGTGAACCCCAAACCTCAGAAAAAACTTCCAGATGTTCCACCCAATCAAACCCACAAAATCAGCTTTAGAAATCCAAAAGCTGCTAAATGAAAGAGTCATTCAAAAAGTCCTACCAGACCAGATAGGATCCGGGGTTTAGTCAAGATGTTTTTTAGTGCCCAAAAAAAAAACCAGGAGACTGGAGATCAATTTTGGATCTCAGACAATTCAACAAATCAGACCACCAAACTAAATACCGGATGGTCTTATTATAAACCATACTTCCTTTCTTGGAAAAAGGTGACTGGATGTGCTTGATAGGTATCAAGGATGCTTATTACCACATAAAGATGGAGAAAAGCTCCAGGAGGTTTCTGCACTTCCAGCTAGGGGCCAGTCATTTCCAATTCAGAGCACTTCCCTTTGGACTCACCACAGCCCCCAGAGTGTTTACCAAATGCATGGCAGTAGTTGCAGCTCATCTCAGACTGCAAGGTTTTCAAGTAGTCCAACATCTCAATGACTGGCTCCTCATTGCTGCCACAAGACATCACTTTGAAAGAGCAAGAGACTATACCCTGTCTGTTTGCACATTCCTAGGCATTTCAGTAAATCTCAGGAAATCCCAGCTGCAACCCACACAACATCTGTATTTCATAGGAACACAACTGAACACTGTCTCAGGAATAGCTTATCTTCCTCCAGAAAGACTACTAAGCATCAGGGCTCTGGTGAGACAGATTATTCAGAACAACAAAGTCCCAGCAAGACAAATTCTTCAAACCTTAGGTTCAATGGCTGCCACAATCACTCTGGTTCCCCTTGCGAGATTCCACATGTGAATACTACAGTGGTTGCTAGCAACACAGTGGTCTATAACACAACAACCAATGTCTTATCAAATTTTAGGAACCAATCTCTGCAAACAAGACCTAAAATGGTGGCTTCATTCAGATCAGATTCTCCTGGGCTGGCCCTTCACTCTAGCTCAGCCCCAAGCCATAGTGACCACGGATGCTTCCCAGAGACAGTGGGGGGCATTATTTTGGGAAGACAGTTCAAGGCACATGGTCACAACTGGAGGCCAACCTGCACATCAATGTTACAGAGATGAGGGCAGTGCTATTAGAGTTGCAAGCATTCCAGGATTCCCTTCCTCTAGGAATAGTGGCTATTCAAACAGACAACATGGCAGTGGTCTGGTACATCAACAAACAAGGGGGAACTAAGTCATATCCACTATGTTGAGAGGCACTCAGAGTGTGGAAATGGACAATTTCTTCCAACTGCTTTTCATAGCAATGCACATTCCAGGAAGTTCAAATGTGATAGCAGAGAAATTGAGCAGGACTATTCTCATGCCTCATGAGTGGTCCCGGAACCCAGTAGTGGTGGGCAAGATTTTCCATCGATTGGGCCAACCTTGCTTGATCTTTTAGCTTCTCATCTAAACAACAAACACAGAAGTTACTTTGCCCTAATCCCTCATTTGGGAGAGTCACCCAGGGATGCTGTTCTACACAGTTGTCCTCCTGGTTTAGTATATGCCTGTCCGCCAATTCTGTTAATCTCTCAGTTTCTGAAGAAAGCAAAAATGATGATGAATACCATAATTCTCATTGTCCCATTCTGGCCTTGACAAGTCTGGTTCTCCTTCCTTTGGCCTCATCTGCTACAGAAACCATGGACTCTGGATCCAACTCCAGACCTGCTAACTCACCCAGAAGGCATGGTTCACGCAAACTTGCAGCACCTCAAACTGAAGGTGTGGTTCCTTTGATTCCCATGATTGCCAGGCAAGCTCCTCTATCCTCACCAGTCTAATGTATTGTTATTGCACATTATAAACCTACAACTAGAAAACTTTACTTGAGAAAATGGAAACAATTTACAATATCGGCTTTGAAGAAGGGACTTGAGCCCTTCAATGCCCCTATAGAATCCATATTAGACTTATTGAATACTCTCTTTGAGTCTGGTTCCTCTGCTTCCACTATAAAAGTTCAATTGGCTGCAATCTCTAATATTCATACTGGTCACAATAATGCTTTAATAATGTCGCATAAGCTTTCCAAAGCCTTCCTGAAAGGATTGTCTTTACTAAGACCTCCTTTTAAAGATCTGGTTCCTCCATGGGATTTGACTACAGTTCTACAAGTGTTAACTCAAAGCCCCTTTGGACCAGCTGAGTCTTGTCAATTAAAATTTTTGTCTTGGAAGACACTGTTACTAGTAGCCATGACCTCCTCAAGGAAAGTCTCTGAGTTACAGGCTCTATCATGCAAATCTCCCTATTTGATTTTTCATACAAACAGAGTTCAATTAAGAACAAATACATCCTTTCTTCCAAAAGTGGTTACTGAATCCAATATCAACCAGTCCATGCATTTTTACCAAGCTTTTTCCCTAATTTTACCAATTAAGGTGAATACCTTCTGCATTTGCTAGATGTTCATGGAAAGTTGCATTTTTATCTCCACAGAACTATGGAATCCCGTAAATCTGACCAATTATTTCTGGCCTTCTCTGCCTTAAAAATCAGTTGTGCAGTCTCAAAAGTTACCTTGGCTAAACGGTTGAGAGACTGTATTTCTTTCTCCTACCAATCTCAAGGTCTTCAACTTCACAAAACTGTTAAAGCTCATTTTACGAGGGCTATTGCTACATCAGCAGTTTTTCATGCAAGAGCCTCTCTAGATGACATTTGTGCTGCAGCTACTTGGTCCTCTCATCATACCTTCATTACACATTACAAACTAGACTAAATCTCGAGGGGTTGAGCATCATTTGGCTCTGTGGTTTTTTGGAATATTCTTCCATGAGACCTCCCAAGGTACATAAGTTGCTGGGTATTCTGTCCCACCATCAAGGATTAGGTGAAGATTAACAATGTCAGATAAAGAAGTTATGTCTTACCATAATGTTCCATCTGTGTTAATCATCTTCACCAGTCCTTGACATACCCTCCCACTATCCCCCATCCAAAAAATGTGTTGTTAGTAGGCCTCACCGATCCTAATCATTTTTTTTCTTATAAGGAATATGTAGATGGCCTCATCTTCTTTGTATATATATCTGTGTGTGTGTGTGTGTGTGTGTGTGTGTGTGTGTGTGTGTGTGTGTGTGTATATATATATATATATATATATATATATATATATATATATATATATATATATATTTCTCCTACTCTAAAATTTTGGCTATTTTCTGCCACTTGGCAAACTCGACCTGAGGTAATTTCTGTGAGGAGAATTATGGGCAGTCCCAAGCTTGGGCGCTTGGAGAGCGTGAGCTGGAAAATAATGACCGAGTCGATTCCAATGATTCAGAACTGAACCCACTGTCAAGGATTGTTGAAGATGAACATCACAGATGGAATGTTATGGTAAGACATAAGTTTTTTTTGTTTTTTTAACTTCAGTAATTATTGAAGTAGAACAGCAGAAAGCATCACTGATGAGCGGTGCTATGGAAAACTGAGCATGGCTCACATTTATACCACAGTTGCAGATGCTGACCTCACAACATTATTGTTTGTTGATGCTATCCATCTGAAGAAAAACAAGTGTGTTTCCAAATGGCATGAATCTGAATAATACAACAATAAAAGAACTAAAATGAAACATTTCAATACTCTGCTGAAAACTCTGAGCCAGGAGTCTGCCTTATATAAAGAACTGTGGCATCTTTATAAACTATAACTTTTACACCACCATCTCTGATTTAGCCAATACTGATTTAACTTCAGCACCATGAAGGGATATGACTGAATAACATAAGCTTTTATAATTTATTTACCAAGATGTGTTACATGATGAGAAAACAGGCAAAACATCACAGGTACAGACTTTAAGGTATCATAACATTGGAAAGGAGATTGTGTGCCAATATTGGACTTACAACTATCACAGATAGCCCATATTATTTTAATTAGTAGCAAATATCAATTGATGGACTGAATTAATGCAACCTTTTATAAATGTAACCACCCTGTCTTGCAAAAAAACTCATTGAAATGCATTGATAAATCACTTTGTTTAAAAGGATACTTTTCATGTGGGCTAACAAAACTGAAAAGTTCAAAAATAATAAAAGGCTCAGTGGCAGGCTCTCCAAAGGCATATGGGGATAAAGTCCTAACTACTGCCCTGCTATTCGGGTTTTGATTAGTGACTCAGAGAATTAAAGAGTGGCAGGTGAGGAATGGGTGTTACTATTCTGGGAAATTGTATTCTCAAGGTTGTTCTCCTTACTTCTAACACACTCACATGTGCATCTCCATTCAAGCTTACATTCACACTGGCTGACTACAGAAAATAGCACTGATCTCGCACATGCTCTGTAATGTATATGGATGTTCTATCTAGCTACATTTGGAACAGTTCTCATGCTCAGCAGTGCTAAAGGCAGGCAGCAAATCCAAGTCTTTTGAGTCTCACTCATCAATTTCCTTAACTTATTTTTCAAAATTCCATTGTACCTTTCCACCAGTCCTGCTGACTGGGGGTGATAAGCACAATGGTTCTTCAAAGAAATCCCAAAAAATCTCCCAAGCTGGTGTATTGTCTGGTTAACAAAATGTGTGCCATTATCACTATAAATTCTTTCGGTATGCCAAATCTAGGAATGATTTCTTTCACTAAGGCTTTTGCCACTGTTGCTGCATCCGGGTTCCTAGTCGGAAAAGCTTCTACCCATTTTGAAACATATCTATGATCACTAAACAGTATTTCTTTCCTTCACATTTGTTCAGTTCTATAAAATCCATACAAATAGTATGGAACGGATAGGGTGGTGTCGAAAATTCCGTTTAAATGCTCCCTGTGCATGGTGTTTGCTACAAATATGACATGCTGCACAAAATTTTGTGTATATAATTTGTTTGGAATGTTCTGTTAACTAACTGTACCATCCCCTGATGAGACATGGCTCTGCCCATGGCTCAACAAAGCTGCATATCTAAATAAATTAGATGGCAATATTGGCTTTTTGTCTTTGGAGACAGTCCCTCTTCAAGGATTGCTCCTCGTTTTATCCACTTTTGTTTTCTGCTTTTGTAGCTAATGTCTGCATTGTTTTCAACATTTTAAGTCTAGAGTCTCAGAAGGTTGCAATTCTTCATTTGAAAACACGGTCTCTAGGTCTGAGGCAGCTTGCAGCTGCATCAGCCAAATCTTATCCTGTCATTTGGTATGGGCTGCACATTTACAAATAGCTACTTTAGTGGGTAACTGAATGGAATCTAACAGGTTCAAAATCAATTGTGCATGATTAATCGGGTTTGCCAGTAGATGTTATCATTCCCCTGTTCTTCCACTGTTAAAACATGCACTGTAGAGAAAGCATACTGACTGTCAGTATATATGTTTACACATCTGTTCGCTAGAGTGCAGGCACGTGTCAAAGCTATCAACTCTGCTGCTTGAGCAGACAAATTATGTTGCAGGTTGCGCTCTATAATTTCACTATCTGTTACTACTGCATAACCCACTAGGTTCTTTCCTGTAGGTCCTCGTCTACAGGATCTGTCTACATAAAATGTCACTTCTGCATCAGCTAAAGGTACATCAGTGAGATCTTGTCTGGGTGTGGTTATTTGTTCCATTTCCTGTAGGCAACTGTGTGGTGTGCCATTTACAGGAATCGAAGTAATGTTGATGGATTTAATGTTGTGCATCGTTCAATTGTCATATGAGGTTGACTCAATAGTATGGTCATACAAGAAAGATGTCTGGCAGGGGACAAAAATGCTATTTTTTCTTGCAGTAAAATTATCGCGACTGCATGAGGTACTCTCAGCGTGAGAGGATGAAACAATACCACTGAGGAGCTTGCACTGCCATAGCTGCTGCAACAACTGCTTGTACACAGGGTGGCAATGATCGTGCCACCGATCTAACTGTGATGAATAGTAAGCTATGGGCGTTGCTTGCTGCCATGTTGTTGTCAGTACTGACGTCATATCCCCTGCCTGAAATCTACAGTCTGAAAAATCTCTTATGGTAATTCGGAAGCCCTAAAACTAATGATGAAACTATCAGTTGTTTTAGTCTGCAAAAAGCTGTTTCTGCTTCCGATGTCCAATGTAGTATTTCTTGTGCCGCCATTGGTGTTTTAAATATTAAATCAGCCAATGGAGCTATTTCCAAGGCATAATTCGGTATCCAACCTCGACAAAAATTAGTCGTTCCTAAGAAGGACATCATTTCCTTTTTAGTAGTTGGTTTAGGTGCTTGTAAGATTGCTGTTTTCCTATCTTCATCTAGTGTTCTACCTTCTTTGGATATCACATATCCCAGGTATTTAACCTGCTTTTTCCAAAGTTGCAATTTATGTTTGTTCACTTTATGCCCTTGCTCTGCCAAAAATTTCAATAATGCTATTGTGTCTTCCCTACATTGCTGCTGGGTAGGGGCTGCAAGCAAGATGTCATCTACATAAAGTAATACTTGACTGCCCCTGGTGGAGTAAATCCTCCAGGTTGCTAGCCATCTCTTGTGCAAATATTGTTGGACTTTCACTATATCCCTGTGGTAGTCGGATACCTTTTACCCTGAAATGTAAATGCAAACCAATGCTGGCTATCAGGGTGTATAGGTATTGAGAAGAAAGCATTGCTAATATCTACCACGGTAAAATACTTTTGTTGCGGCTTCAAATCATTTAACAAGGTATATGGTCTGGCAAGGTGCACCGCATCATTTACAGCCTGTAAATCTTGTACCATCCGCCATTCCCCGTTTGCTTTTTTAACAGGAAACAGAGGAGTATTACATGGTGAATTCAAGGATTCTACCAGTATCCCTTCCTTAAGTAAAGCCATTATGATAGGTTTGATTCCCTGATCCGCATCCTTTCTCAAGGGATATTGTCTTTTCCTTGGTCTAAAAGCCGACTTTGGTGTAATAATTACTGGACCTGCTGTTCGAATAAGCACATCCGATTTCCCTGTTGACCAAAGAATGTTTGGTACCTCACTTAAAGCTTTTTCTTCTTCTTCTATCAAGAACGCCAATCAGCTGTCTTCACTCTGTTGTAAGTGTACAGCTGGGCGTTGCTAACCAATTTAGTTTCTGTTTCTGTACTCCTTGGTCTGATAATTCCAAGTCAGTTAGTTTCTCCCATCTTGTCACTTTGTCACCCAAATCCACCCACCTAACATCCCTGTTTTTGGTCAGGCTGACATGCGGTAATTTGTTGGATCTGTACAATTCCAGGAACTCCTGAGGTAATGAATAACTCACCACACTATTGCCCTCAGTATCCCAATATAAAGTCTGTAGTATTAATCTATTTGCAGGATTCCTGAACAATTTTTGTTCGTATTCCTTATCAGGCCCTGATGTGCTACAATAGTATAGGGTACATTGTAACAAATGTTGTTGATCAACATCGAGGGGAAGCACCTTGCTGGTGGCTACGTTCATCAGTTCCTTGGTTACTGCCCCTGGACCGGTTGTAACCAGGTCCTGGCTGTACCAATAATAAGCCTCACCCTCTGATCGTACCACAAAAGCATCGATTTGTCTCTGTGCCTCCATACCTTTCATGGTAGGAACTACTGCTATGCCAAAAGCTGCATGAGATCTCTTCCTAATAAGTTCATGGGACATTTAGCAGAAAGTACTATTTTACTTCTCTGGGTTATACCGAGACAGGGTCAGTTATTGCTATATCATGGGAAAGTGGTTCCTATACAGCTGCTTTCACTAATATATAATCGGTGACTCAGAGTGCTCCGCAACTTTGAAGGGTGTATCAAAGTTCGCGATGCTCCTGAATCACACAAGAATTTGATTTCTCTCCTTCCACCAGAAGTGTAACTTCGTTTTGTGTCTGCTAAATAGAGCTCCAAGCTCAGCAAGGCCAAGTCCAAAACTTCACTTTCCCCAACTTCTACATCCGTTGCATGTCATCCGTGTCTTCTATTATATTTACATTATTTCCCTGCTCATCAGTCTCTCCTGACGACCGCTGAGCAGTATGACTGCCATCTAGTCAATCCTCATCATCCTTATCCTTTTTTCTGCAGGTGTCTTACTCCTGCAATCCCTTGCCAAATGTCCCTTCCTTCCGCAGTTAAAGCATTCACCTCTTTTTCCTGTCCTCATAGAATTCTGAGTTTTTGTCAGAACGTTTGTTACCCTGAACATTTCGCTTACCCTTTTTGGCTGTTTGTACTACAAAGACTTCGCTCCGTCTTCAGCTGTGAAGACCTGCGTTTTCTTTTTCTTTTTACTGTTAAAATGTCTTTCAGCATGCCTAGCATACTCTAATAAGGCTTGAAGCCTACTCGTTCGGTGATCTATCATATGCTTGAAGCTAGTGATAGGGGCAATGCAACCTTTTAAGAATGCATTCTTCAATTGTTGTTCATATGAGCTATCATTTTTCTGATTTTCAGGAATAGTCATACCACTATGGTTATTGAAACATTCTAATAATCTACCATAGTATGCGTCTATTGTTTCATTATCTTGTTGCACGCATTGGTTAATACAAGTCCAATCTGCCCTAGGTTTCCATTTTTCAGTAATGCTGTCTGTGAGACCCTTCAACCTAGTATCTAGTTCTGCGTCACTATGTAGGAGTGGCCTGAGTTGCGCGTCACTGGCATTCCAGGTGCCGCAAATCATGTGCCAGTCCGGACCTAAAATTTGTCTAACTACTTTTTCTACCTCTTCCCCATTTAGGTGGTAACTCAATCTCATACCCTGTAAATCTTGTACAAATTTTCCAAAGTTAATTTTGGATGGGAATTCCCTCTGTAGCTTTCGGATGTCTTCCGTGTCCATGGTCTATACACTAAGAGAGTTGAGGCCTGGCCCTCCTGTCCTGCCTGTGGGTTTGGTACTTCAATTAATGGACAAATTTCCTCACTCTCATCTAATGAATTTCCGCTTAGTTGAACATCTGTAAGTGTTTGACGTGTTCGGGATCTAGTTCCAATAGGTTCTCTTACAAATGGTTGTCTTAATACCCCTGTTGTCTCCGGATAGCATGGGGGGGGTCCAGCCCGCCCTCCTGCTTCATATTCTAAGTAAGGCATCGGAGGAGGTGGTGGGGGAGGGGCCGTTGCTACTACCGTATTATTATCCTCTTTGTCTAAAAATAATGCTTTTGCATTCTTAATTTTCTGCTCCCTCCGGTTCACTTCCTCAATCCACCTATGTGCTTGAGGAACACCCAACTGTCGTTGTTTTTTTGCCTGACCCTCTGCGTCAGATTTTAACTGCTTCAAAAGTTTCACTAGTGATATTTTATCTAATTTACCATCAAATTCATACTTGTTGACCCATTTTGTAAAATGTCTCACATTGTCTGCTCTTTGCAATTGCATATACTTTGCATCTTCTGTTAGGGGCGGGTCTCGCGACCCTTTAGTGCACTCATTTCCCATGTCTCTTTAGAAAAGACTGTTACGTAACCCTTCTCTTGTACCACATGGTATCTTATTCCCCGTGTCCACAGTAGTGTCTAGAATGACTGTTTTACTTTGCTTTGTTTATTTCCTGATCTATGACTCAAGATACAATACTTCGACTATCTCTCTCCCTGCTATCACAAACCTTAGCAATAGCACAGTGTAACCTGGTCCCTGATCTAAAACAAAGACAAAGAGGGGAATTCTGCTTACCTGAGCCTCCCGCTTACCGCTGTACTTCTTTTAGGATCCAGTTTTCTTTTTCGGCTTTTCACAGATCAGACAAGTGGACAGCCTCTTTGCATACGACAATTCAGTCGGAGGTCTTTCCTTCTTCTGCGCAGTTTTCAGTGCCACCTATACACTCTGACCTGCAGCTTACCAAGGGAAATCCGGCTCGAAGGACCAAAATGTTAGATAAATTGTTATAATCAGACTGTAAAAATCATTCACAATAACAGACAGTAATGCAGGATGCTCAAGTATCTACTGTATACACAGTCCCACTAATGTACATTAGGAGGCAAAAAACCATACATAAACATGTACAGAGTTTTGACTAACTTTATTCAGGAAATACTCTCCATTTTATACTATTTACAAACAGCTTTTGCCCACCTCACTGACGTGGTCAGTGACAGGGTCTTTACATCACTGTAATTCATAAGAAAATGCTGAAGTAATGCTTTTCAAAAATCTTCTTTCCCATGAGAATATTACAGCCTTGCAAAGCACCTGGTCAGTCACAATGTCCTTCCGAGGATGTAACCAATTCAAGGCTCTTAGATTAGTTCGAATACAATGGATGAGTGTCTTCTTAATACTTCTCTTTGTCTTCTCTTGTCCACCAGCTGGACATTATCTCTGATAGTGCGCACAAGGCCATTCTCCTCGGTGGAAGCAGGAAAAGATACACATGCAGACAGATTCATTTTTCCTAACTTTGCAAATAATATTTACTGACAGACATGAGCCAGCTTAGCCAGCTACTGTCAGGGTCAAAGCTTTAATCACACTTACAGTTTAAGCTTCAAGCAATAATATGCAAGTTCATTTCTACTGCCATTCTAGTAAAATAGAATTAAATGCATTACATATTATACTGTTTTCAACCTTTGCACTTCATATATGTTCGAGTACATTTATATATGCCTGACCACACAGCTTATATATGTCTGAATATATGTCTCTCTAACAGTTTATATATTTGAATACATATTTTCCTAACAGCTTATATATGTGAATACATATTTCTCTAACAGCTTATATATGTGAATACATATTTTTCTAACATTCTCCCTCCTGTTAATGCATTTCATTCTACTTGAAACATAAACAATATCATTTCATTTCTTAGCCTTTTCCTTCAAGGATTTTCAGCTAAGTAAGTCATTTGTTTTATATTTCAGATAGGCTTTCGCTTGGTATCAACAAATTCAATTCCATGTCTTGGTACATAGTTTCAGTTACTGATATGTCAACTAAGTCTCTAACTAATTTCTTCATACAGGGTATCCGCAGCAGGCGATGCTCCAGTTATGAGCAGTACCACACAAATAGCGATTACAATATTCATCAGGACTGACCCCCACCCCCCAAATAGATTCTGGAAAAAGTTCGTCAGTGGGTTTGGGCCTGGTTCTGCCATTGCTGACACCTGCTGTATTACCTCTAGGTGGTCGTTGATTTCATGTTGGTTGTCTGGAATGTATGCACAGCATTCTTCTTTGATAAGCGCGCACGTACCACCTCTCGCTAGGGTGAAGTCGAGAGCCATTCGGTTCTGTAATACAACAGTTCTCATTGCATTCAGTTCATCAGTCACAAGTTCAAGAGTGGAAAAAGTCGCGTTGCTCATTACTTCGAGGAGTTTTGACAATTTCCTCAGTTCCCAAATCGATTTGACTGCTCCGTAGGCTGGGAATATTCCAGCCCAGGATATGACACTGTCACTCAAGTCCATATGAGTCAATTTTTCTTTGTCCTTCACAGCCGACTGATCCTTCCAGCTTGCTTCAATCTTACCCACCGGATTAGCAGGTTTCTTGACTGTATTCTCGGCTTGTTGAGCTGCATTTCTCACATTGCGTATTTTACCCAGGGGCAATTCTGCAGTATGTCTTATGGCTGGAACCAGATAACCCAAAAAACAACTGCTGGACCAATTCTCAGGTAACCATTTATAGGCCTTTTTCCCACAAACAAAATAACAATTTTCTACTTTAGTACTGATGCGGGTTAACCCTGAATGAAACATTTTTTTATCTATAACAGATAATTGTCTATATATTTCAGGAGTTTTTTGCACATCTCTCAACGTTGTTTTCATCAAGCTTAAATATGAACCATAGTTCGAGCTACAACTAGTACCTTGGTCTATAGGTTTTATATAACATTTGTACGACACAGTTATGTTACAATTACTCCAACCAACCTGGAGTGTATCATTTTTAACAAAGCAAACAATTCCTCTTTGAGTAACGGGTAAATATAATGCCACTTTGTCTTGTGATCTCACAGTACCCGTGTCAAACAATAAATTTTCCCAAGTTTCATTTATCCCCAGAGGGACAGTAGACATTAAAAGTCCTCCATATGCTGTAGGTATTGCAGTACAAACCCAGCAATTTGAAACGTTCATAGTCTCTACGTAGACTCGTTTCATAGCTAGGTATGTGTTAAAGTTCGGGTGCCAGTCTATGGCAAGTTCATCACGTTTTATCAATTTCACTTCTGTAGTTATATGCAAGAAAAACCACAACAACAAAAAGGTCACCACAAACATGGTTAATAAATGTATGATCAGTAGGCCAGTGAACCAATGTCTTTGGGGTTGTTTTGCATTTTTATACACTCTGCCTCTGGCCATCCTGTTTCTGTGGTATATCAGTTAAAAAGTGTTTATCCAACTTAAACTTCTTAAGTGGTTTACAGTGCGTCAAATGAACCCAAGATGATCTCTCAGCAATTTTCACTGCAGTAGGTGTTGCCAATAGTACCTGGTACGGACCTTCCCATTTTGGACTCGCCCAGTTCTTTTTCTTGATGACTTTCAGCCAAATCCAGGACCCCGGGTCAGCACGGCCTCCAGCTTTGTTTCTTCTTTGTCTGAAAAAGAGTTCAACTGCAGAACAGTCTTATTTGTTAACAATTTCTTCATGTGACTAGCTAATGAGCTATCGGCCTCCAGCTCTGCAGGCATGAGGGCTTTCCATTGTGGCACATAATATGCTCTTCCAAATACTACCTCAAAGGGGGTCAAGCCCCTTACATTTGGAACAGTTCTCATGCTCAGCAGTGCTAAAGGCAGGCAGCAAATCCAAGTCTTTTGAGTCTCACTCATCAATTTCCTTAACTTATTTTTCAAAATTCCATTGTACCTTTCCACCAGTCCTGCTGACTGGGGGTGATAAGCACAATGGTTCTTCAAAGAAATCCCAAAAAATCTCCCAAGCTGGTGTATTGTCTGGTTAACAAAATGTGTGCCATTATCACTATAAATTCTTTCCGGTATGCCAAATCTAGGAATGATTTCTTTCACTAAGGCTTTTGCCACTGTTGCTGCATCCGGTTCCTAGTCGGAAAAGCTTCTACCCATTTTGAAAACATATCTATGATCACTAAACAGTATTTCTTTCCTTCACATTTGTTCAGTTCTATAAAATCCATACAAATAGTATGGAGCGGATAGGGTGGTGTCGGAAAATTCCCTCGCTTCGGTTTAAATGCTCCCTGTGCATGGTGTTTGCTACAAATATGACATGCTGCACAAAATTTTTGTGTATAATTCGTAAATCCGTATGTTTGGAATGTTCTGTTAACTAACTGTACCATCCCCCCTGTTGAGACATGGCTCTGCCCATGGCTCAACAAAGCTGCATATCTAAATAAATTAGATGGCAATATTGGCTTTTTGTCTTTGGAGACGTACAGTCCCTCTTCAAGGATTGCTCCTCGTTTTATCCACTTTTGTTTTTCTGCTTTTGTAGCTAATGTCTGCATTGTTTTCAACATTTTTAAGTCTAGAGTCTCAGAAGGTTGCAATTCTTCATTTGAAAACACGGTCTCTAGGTCTGAGGCAGCTTGCTTCGCAGCTGCATCAGCCCGAGCATTTCCTTTCGAAATCTTATCCTGTCATTTGGTATGGGCTGCACATTTACAAATAGCTACTTTAGTGGGTAACTGAATGGAATCTAACAGGTTCAAAATCAATTGTGCATGATTAATCGGTTTGCCAGTAGATGTTATCATTCCCCTGTTCTTCCACTGTTGCGCAAAAACATGCACTGTAGAGAAAGCATACTGACTGTCAGTATATATGTTTACACATCTGTCTTTCGCTAGAGTGCAGGCACGTGTCAAAGCTATCAACTCTGCTGCTTGAGCAGACAAATTATGTTGCAGGGGTTGCGCTTCTATAATTTCACTATCTGTTACTACTGCATAACCCACTAGGTTCTTTCCTGTAGGTCCTCGTCTACAGGATCTGTCTACATAAAATGTCACTTCTGCATCAGCTAAAGGTACATCAGTGAGATCTTGTCTGGGTGTGGTTATTTGTTCCATTTCCTGTAGGCAACTGTGTGGTGTGCCATTTACAGGAATCGGAAGTAATGTTGATGGATTTAATGTTGTGCATCGTTCAATTGTCATATGAGGTTGACTCAATAGTATGGTCATACAAGAAAGATGTCTGGCAGGGGACAAAAATGCTATTTTTTCTTGCAGTAAAATTATCGCGACTGCATGAGGTACTCTCAACGTGAGAGGATGAAACAATACCACTGAGGCCGAAGCTTGCACTGCCATAGCTGCTGCAACAACTGCTTGTACACAGGGTGGCAATGATCGTGCCACCGGATCTAACTGTGATGAATAGTAAGCTATGGGGCGTTGCTTGCTGCCATGTTGTTGCGTCAGTACTGACGTCATATATCCCTGCCTGAAATCTACAGTCTGAAAAAATCTCTTATGGTAATTCGGAAGCCCTAAAACTAATGATGAAACTATCAGTTGTTTTAGTCTGCAAAAAGCTGTTTCTGCTTCCGATGTCCAATGTAGTATTTCTTGTGCCGCCATTGGTGTTTTAAATATTAAATCAGCCAATGGAGCTGTTTCCAAGGCATAATTCGGTATCCAACTTCGACAAAAATTAGTCGTTCCTAAGAAGGACATCATTTCCTTTTTAGTAGTTGGTTTAGGTGCTTGTAAGATTGCTGTTTTCCTATCTTCATCTAGTGTTCTACCTTCTTTGGATATCACATATCCCAGGTATTTAACCTGCTTTTTCCAAAGTTGCAATTTATGTTTGTTCACTTTATGCCCTTGCTCTGCCAAAAATTTCAATAATGCTATTGTGTCTTCCCTACATTGCTGCTGGGTAGGGGCTGCAAGCAAGATGTCATCTACATAAAGTAATACTTGACTGCCCCCTGGTGGAGTAAATCCCTCCAGGTTGCTAGCCATCTCTTGTGCAAATATTGTTGGACTTTCACTATATCCCTGTGGTAGTCGGGTGTACGTATACCTTTTACCCTGAAATGTAAATGCAAACCAATGCTGGCTATCAGGGTGTATAGGTATTGAGAAGAAAGCATTGCTAATATCTACCACGGTAAAATACTTTTGTTGCGGCTTCAAATCATTTAACAAGGTATGCGGGTCTGGCACCGTAGGTGCCCTTGGTATTACCGCATCATTTACAGCCTGTAAATCTTGTACCATCCGCCATTCCCCGTTTGCTTTTTTAACAGGAAACAGAGGAGTATTACATGGTGAATTCAAGGATTCTACCAGTATCCCTTCCTTAAGTAAAGCCATTATGATAGGTTTGATTCCCTGCTCCGCATCCTTTCTCAAGGGATATTGTCTTTTCCTTGGTCTAAAAGCCGACTTTGGTGTAATAATTACTGGACCTGCTGTTCGAATAAGCCCTACATCCGATTTCCCTGTTGACCAAAGAATGTTTGGTACCTCACTTAAAGCTTTTTCTTCTTCTTCTATCAAGAACGCCAATCAGCTGTCTTCACTCTGTTGTAAGTGTACAGCTGGGCGTGCTTGCATTAACCAATTTAGTTTCTGTTTCTGTACTCCTTGGTCTGATAATTCCAAGTCAGTTAGTTTCTCCCATCTTGTCACTTTGTCACCCAAATCCACCCACCTAACATCCCTGTTTTTGGTCAGGCTGACATGCGGTAATTTGTTGGATCTGTACAATTCCAGGAACTCCTGAGGTAATGAACAACTCACCACACTATTGCCCTCAGTATCCCAATATAAAGTCTGTAGTATTAATCTATTTGCAGGATTCCTGAACAATTTTTGTTCGTATTCCTTATCAGGCCCTGATGTGCTACAATAGTATAGGGTACAATGTAACAAATGTTGTTGATCAACATCGAGGGGAAGCACCTTGCTGGTGGCTACGTTCATCAGTTCCTTGGTTACTGCCCCTGGACCGGTTGTAACCAGGTCCTGGCTGTACCAATAATAAGCCTCACCCTCTGATCGTACCACAAAAGCATCGATTTGTCTCTGTGCCTCCATACCTTTCATGGTAGGAACTACTGCTATGCCAAAAAGCTGCATGAGATCTCTTCCTAATAAGTTCATGGGACATTTAGCAGAAAGTACTATTTTACTTCTCTGGGTTATACCCGAGACAGGGTCAGTTATTGCTATATCATGGGAAAGTGGTTCCCTATACAGCTGCTTTCACTAATATATAATCGGGTGACTCAGAGTGCTCCGGCAACTTTGAAGGGTGTATCAAAGTTCGCGATGCTCCTGAATCACACAAGAATTTGATTTCTCTCCCTTCCACCAGAAGTGTAACTTCCGGTTTTGTGTCTGCTAAATAGAGCTCCAAGCTCAGCAAGGCCAAGTCCAAAACTTCACTTTCCCCAACTTCTACATCCGGTTGCATGTCATCCGTGTCTTCTATTATATTTACATTATTTCCCTGCTCATCAGTCTCTCCTGACGACCGCTGAGCAGTATGACTGCCATCTAGTCAATCCTCATCATCCTTATCCTTTTTTTCTGCAGGTGTCTTACTCCTGCAATCCCTTGCCAAATGTCCCTTCCTTCCGCAGTTAAAGCATTCACCTCTTTTTTTCCTGTCCTCATAGAATTCTGAGTTTTTGTCAGAACGTTTGTTACCCTGAACATTTCGCTTACCCTTTTTGGCTGTTTGTACTACAAAGACTTCCGCTCCGTCTTCAGCTGTGAAGACCTGCGTTTTCTTTTTCTTTTTACTGTTAAAATGTCTTTCAGCATGCCTAGCATACTCTAATAAGGCTTGAAGCCTACTCGTTCGGTGATCTATCATATGCTTCGTGACGAAGCTAGTGATAGGGGCAATGCAACCTTTTAAGAATGCATTCTTCAATTGTTGTTCATATGAGCTATCATTTTTCTGATTTTCAGGAATAGTCATACCACTATGGTTATTGAAACATTCTAATAATCTACCATAGTATGCGTCTATTGTTTCATTATCTTGTTGCACGCATTGGTTAATACAAGTCCAATCTGCCCTAGGTTTCCATTTTTCAGTAATGCTGTCTGTGAGACCCTTCAACCTAGTATCTAGTTCTGCGTCACTATGTAGGAGTGGCCTGAGTTGCGCGTCACTGGCATTCCAGGTGCCGCAAATCATGTGCCAGTCCGGACCTAAAATTTGTCTAACTACTTTTTCTACCTCTTCCCCATTTAGGTGGTAACTCAATCTCATACCCTGTAAATCTTGTACAAATTTTCCAAAGTTAATTTTTGGATGGGGAATTCCCTCTGTAGCTTTCCGGATGTCTTCCGGTGTCCATGGTCTATACACTAAGAGAGTTGAGGCCTGGCCCTCCTGTCCTGCCTGTGGGTTTGGTACTTCAATTAATGGACAAATTTCCTCACTCTCATCTAATGAATTTCCGCTTAGTTGAACATCTGTAAGTGTTTGACGTGTTCGGGATCTAGTTCCAATAGGTTCTCTTACAAATGGTTGTCTTAATACCCCTGTTGTCTCCGGATAGCGTGGGGGGGGTCCAGCCCGCCCTCCTGCTTCATATTCTAAGTAAGGCATCGGAGGAGGTGGTGGGGGAGGGGCCGTTGCTACTACCGTATTATTATCCTCTTTGTCTAAAAATAATGCTTTTGCATTCTTAATTTTCTGCTCCCTCCGGTTCACTTCCTCAATCCACCTATGTGCTTGAGGAACACCCAACTGTCGTTGTTTTTTTGCCTGACCCTCTGCGTCAGATTTTAACTGCTTCAAAAGTTTCACTAGTGATATTTTATCTAATTTACCATCAAATTCATACTTGTTGACCCATTTTGTAAAATGTCTCACATTGTCTGCTCTTTGCAATTGCATATACTTTGCATCTTCTGTTAGGCGGGTCTCGCGACCCTTTAGTGCACTCATTTCCCATGTCTCTTTAGAAAAGACTGTTACGTAACCCTTCTCTTGTACCACGTGGTATCTTATTCCCCGTGTCCACAGTAGTGTCTAGAATGACTGTTTTACTTTGCTTTGTTTATTTCCTGATCTATGACTCAAGATACAATACTTCGACTATCTCTCCCTGCTATCACAAACCTTAGCAATAGCACAGTGTAACCTGGTCCCTGATCTAAAACAAAGACAAAGAGGGGAATTCTGCTTACCTGAGCCTCCCGCTTACCGCTGTACTTCTTTTTAGGATCCAGTTTTCCGCTTTTCGGCCACAGATCAGACAAGTGGACAGCCTCTTTGCATACGACAATTCAGTCGGAGGTCTTTCCTTCTTCTGCGCAGTTTTCAGTGCCACCTATACACTCTGACCTGCAGCTTACCAAGGGAAATCCGGCTCGAAGGACCAAAATGTTAGATAAATTGTTATAATCAGACTGTAAAAATCATTCACAATAACAGACAGTAATGCAGGATGCTCAAGTATCTACTGTATACACAGTCCCACTAATGTACATTAGGAGGCAAAAAACCATACATAAACATGTACAGAGTTTTGACTAACTTTATTCAGGAAATACTCTCCATTTTATACTATTTACAAACAGCTTTTGCCCACCTCACTGACGTGGTCAGTGACAGGGTCTTACATCACTGTAATTCATAAGAAAATGCTGAAGTAATGCTTTTCAAAAATCTTCTTTCCCATGAGAATATTACAGCCTTGCAAAGCACCTGGTCAGTCACAATGTCCTTCCGAGGATGTAACCAATTCAAGGCTCTTAGATTAGTTCGAATACAATGGATGAGTGTCTTCTTAATACTTCTCTTTGTCTTCTCTTGTCCACCAGCTGGACATTATCTCTGATAGTGCACAAGGCCATTCTCCTCGGTGGAAGCAGGAAAAGATACACATGCAGACAGATTCATTTTTTCCTAACTTTGCAAATAATATTTACTGACAGACATGAGCCAGCTTAGCCAGCTACTGTCAGGGTCAAAGCTTTAATCACACTTACAGTTTAAGCTTCAAGCAATAATATGCAAGTTCATTTCTACTGCCATTCTAGTAAAATAGAATTAAATGCATTACATATTATACTGTTTTCAACCTTTGCACTTCATATATGTTCGAGTACAATTATATATGCCTGACCACACAGCTTATATATGTCTGAATATATGTCTCTCTAACAGTTTATATATTTGAATACATATTTTCCTAACAGCTTATATATGTGAATACATATTTCTCTAACAGCTTATATATGTGAATACATATTTTTCTAACAAATGGTCTAAGGGGTTTACTGGTCTTATCAAAGTACAACTTGTGACTGATGTTTTCTCAAAAGTTGTGCCTAGACCACTCTGTTGCTCTTTGCATTCAGTCCTAATAATTATTTGCTGATTGGAAGAGTTGTTTTAGTCTGTCTGGACATCAATCTCTGAGCAAGTGAACCAAGCAATTTGTCTCGAGGAATGTTTCTGAGATTGTGTAATTTAAACAAAATACTGGTACCGTCTCTCTTGGATATCTCCAACAAGTGCTTTCCACTCTGAACTGCACGTTCAGCTAAACCATTGGCTTGTGGATACTCAGGACTACCGGTAACATAAACAAAGTCCCATGTCTCAGCAAATCTTTAGTAAACTGTGCACCATTGTCAGATATGACTTTGTGTGGACTACCATGGACAGAAAAATGTATCTTCAATTTTGTAGTGACTTTGCTGGATGTCTTGTTAGTAAGAAGGTCAATTCCAAATCAATATGAGTAAGAGTCTACTAACACCAAGTAATGTTGACCATTCCATTTGAAAATATCTGTTGCAACCGTCGACCGTGGTCATTCAGGAATTTGATGTAGCCAAAGTGGTTCTTTTTGGTGATATGTTTCGGTGCTGTTTGAAATTGAACATACTAGAGTTTATTTCTCTATATCTTTGGACATAGAAGGCCAAAATACAATGTCTCTTGCCCTTCTTTTGGTTGAATCAGTACTTGAGTGACCACAGTGCAAGGTTTTGATATATTTCTGTTGTAAGGCTTTAGGAATTACCACTTTTGGACCCTTCATGATGATTCCATCTTCTATAATCATGAGCTCATCTCTTAAGGAAAATACTGCTGAATGTCAAGTGATAAACTGGTTCGTCATGCTGGCTATCCTTGACTGATAACATTTTTAGCTTCTTAAGAATTCTGTCTAATACTCTGTGATTTTTTAGTTCATCTAGCCTTGATGATGTTAAATGTCTTACTTCCATGACTTCAAAGTCTGCTGTTTCATTTTCATGCTGCTGTATAGTTTGCCTGGGTGCATGTGACAAAGCATCAGCAAGGTACAAGTGTTTGCCCTTTTTTAAACAATATTGAAATTGTACTTTTGCAATTTTAAAATCATGAATTTCAATCAAGCTGGGGATGTATGCATTGGCTTTTTCAAAACTGTCACTAGTGGTTGGTGATCAGTCTCTATTTGGATAGGACTGACATAAATATAATCACTGAACTTTGAACATGCGAACACTACTGCCAAAAGTTCTTTCTCTATTTTTGCATAATGCATCTTTGTTTGGGTTAAAGTTCATGATGCATAGGCTACTGGAATGTCTTCTTGAAGACATGCTGCACTGAGGCTATACTTTGAAGCATCACAAAAGAGTTACAGGTTTGTGAACATCATAATATCTCAATGTGGGTGGATGGTGGACTGGAAATTTTCTGCTTCAGAATACTAAATGCTCTTTGGTGTTGCTCCAACCAGGACCAGTGGACATTTTTACATCTCAACTCATGTAATGGTGCAGAAAGATCACTCAAGTCTGGGATGAACTTTCCTAAATAGTTGACCATACCTAGAAAACATTGTAAAGATGTGACATTTTCTGTAACTGGCATTTCCACAATTGCTGTTGGCTTAGATGGATCTGGTTGTAAACCAGAACTGGTAAACAAACGACCCGCATAAGTTACTTCTTTCAACTTGAATTTACATTTCTGTTGATTCATTTTAAGATTTACTTTCTGAGATTTTAATCATATTTGTCTTCACCATTGCCTCCAACAATAATGTTGTCTATTATAATAACAAATGGAAAACCAGAAAAAATTTGTTCCATGGCACATTGAAAGACTTCACTGGGAGAATTGATTCTAAATGGTGTTCTCAAAAATGTGTATCTACCAAATGGTTTACTGAATGTAGTTAACAATGAAGATTTACTATCCAGCAAAATTTGCCAAAAAAAGCTTTTTGCATCTAAGAATGAAAAAAACAGTGGAATTTGGCATGACAGTGGCTACCTCTTCTACTGTACACATTGGATGATGAGAACACTTGAGTGCTTTGTTTAAGTCTCTTGGATTAATTCATATTTGAATATGATCTGAGCTTTTCTTATAAGCTACAACCATGGAGGATACCCACTCACTCGGTTCTTCTACTGGAATAAAGGCACCTAAATGCACCATTTTGTCTAGTTCTGCTTTTACATTACACCACATTGCTACTGGAATCTTCTGTCCTGGTCTGACAACTTGACTTACTTCATGGTTTAACTTCATGGAATATGTGTCTGGAAGTCTACCAAGTTCTTCTTTGAAAATATCAGCATATTCCCTAAAAAAATTCTGTGGAAAATTGTTATCGTTACTCATACTTATATGGTGAACCTCTTTATTAAATGAAATCAGTCCCATTCTCAGACTATCTTTGAGGCCTAACAGTGACTGCACATGTCTTTTAACTATGTAAAACTGCAAGTCATAGCTGTTTCCAGCAGAATGGAATGAAAGAACTACTGAGAAATCAGTTTGAATCTCTTCACCACCATAAACAACTAGTTTTGCACACTTTGCTGAATCAAGTTTCTCAGCAGCTTTTACTCTAGCAAACATTTGTGCTGACATAATGTTGCACTTAGATCCAGTGTCTACTTTAAGCTCTACAGGTTACCCATTAATTTGTACAGTACAAAATACTTCACTCTTTGCTAACAACAGATAGTCTACTGTACTGTTTCATCAATCACAAAGACACCATCAACATACAAAGTTTGCTCACAGACCGCTATATTTATTTACTTATTTAACATTTGTTAACAGGGAAAGTCTGACTTGGAAAAAGCCAATTTTCAGTAGAGGCCCAGAGAGAAATGCTCCAGATGCATGTCTTTGTAATGTGGGAGGAAACTGGATCACCTGGAAGAAACCCACACGAACACAAGAAGGAAATGCAGACTCTACACAGAAGGCGCTCCAGCCAAGAGTCAAACCAGAAAATCTCTTGCGGTGAGGCGACAATATTACCACTGCACCACTGCGCCATCCAATATATAGTTGACTATTACTATAGTCTTTATGTGATCTACTTGCTTCTTCAGATACTCTCTTTTAATATACATCTGTGACATTTTAGACTTGCAAAGCCTTTTGAAATTATTCCACTTTTTACATTTGTGACATTGCTGACCAAAAGCTAAACACTTTTCCCTTTTAGGTGCATGACTGCCTTCACAATTGTGACAGTTAACAATGAGGTTGGGTGTCTCATCCTTTGTTTATATTTCTTTTTCATCTTAACTTTCTGCTGTACACTATCAACATTCACATTAGCAGATACTGCAAACATGCTTTTCCCATATGTAAGCATATTTGTATGTTTTTCTGTAATCTCGTCTGTTTGGAAAATCTCTATGGCTTCGCTTAATGTTAATTCACTATCTCAAAGGACAATCTTTCTCACTGCATCATTATTGACTCCACATACAAGACAGTCTTTTATCAACTCATCACTTAGATCACCAAATCTGCAAGTTTTTGCTTTATTTCTTAAATCAGTAATATATGCTGCAATAGTTTCACCAGGCTTTTGATTTCTTCTGTAAAATGTATTACGCCTTCCCATTGTAATATTCATTTAGGGGTTACACGTCTCTAAATTTACATTTTAAGCACTCAGGTTCTTCCTGCATTTCAGCCTGTATCACAATAAGGTGGTTCTCTCCCTCCCCTGCATACACGGCAAGTGCGTACAAAAATGAACATTCTCACTCAAAGGCTTCTGAACCAGCTAAGCTGAGAAGTATAAATACTTTTGTACATGCACTTTTATCAGAAAATGCAGCCTGTATGAAAATATCAGATTCCTGCTCAAACACTAGCCAGTTCTCAACAATATTATTATGAAACACCAGCAGTTCAGGTCTGTGATATCCCTCTGCCATAACAACAAATTACCTTCAAACATAAGTATAGACTTGGTACTTGTAACTTTGGTCAAATACATGGTCTCTTCAAAAATGCTTTATTTTAACACTCCAAATTTCAAAATCTCAAACACTCCAGACACTTTGAAAAGTCTTAGTTAGTGCAAAAAAATCGTACATTGCAAAAAAAAAAAAAAATCAGACATTTTAGCTTTTTCAAACATTTTAAATACTTAGAGATTATTTCAAACATTATAATCATTATGTCTCTATTTCATACATTTTGAATATCTCAGAAATTATATTATACTAGTGTTTGAGCAGGAATGTGATATTTTCATACAGACTGTATTTTAGGTTCATAGGTTCATAGATTCATACTAGGCTATCTGCCCGAGGGCATTTACAAGCCAGCCCATAGTTTTGTGGCTTACGCCACCCCTTTAGTATGGGGAACTATACCCATTATTTTGCTGTGCCTCTGTTGAGCAGTGACACTGAGGTAATCCCTGGGGTATATCTGATCTCCATCCATTGGTCAAGATTTCTCTTGAACAAGGCCAGCGAGGTGCTCTGCCTCACATATACCGGGATTTTATTCCACAGCATAGGGAGTCTTTGGGTGATGAATCTATCCCTCCAGCACGTCCTATTAATAGCTGTGTCGAGGTTTAAGTCTCCGCCCTTGTGGCTCTGACGGATCTAGATTTTTGAGGTGAAGCATATTCATCAAATCTGGGTTTGACATGGCCTTGTATGTTAGGCAAAGGTCACCTCTGAGCAATGCGTGTTTACTGAATAGAGCTGGAGTTCTTTCAGTCGGGCAGCATAGTACAGATGTTTGAGACCCTTTATCCTTTTGGTGAGGAACTTTTTGTGGCCTCTCCAGCTGCTGCAAGTGTCGGGTCAGATACATTCGAATGGGGCATTGTACTCAATCATTGGTCTGATGAGTGATGAGTATAGGGAGACTATGACCTCCCTTGATCTAGATGAGAATCCCTTCATGATAAGGTGGGCAATGTAGAAGGTCTTCCTAACTACTTTAGCTACATGGGTGTCGAATGACAGACTACTATCAACCTGGGTCCCCAGGTCCCTGATAACTTCTTCTGTGCTCAGTGGATTGCCACCTATTTGGTAGCTAGGGGTAACCTTGTTTTTCCCGAAGGGTATGACTATGCATTTTTTGGCATTTAACTTTAGGCCATGGCTCTGGCAACAGTTATCCATTTCTGTGAGACCCTTCTGAAGGGTATCTGTGTCAGATGTGTTTTCTACTATGGCGCCCAGTTTGCAGTCATCTGCAAACTTTGTCAGCCATAACCCTCCTGTGTTTGCTTGTACCGGAAAAGTAGATGCCAAACAAGAGTGGGCCCAGGACTGAGCCCTGTGGTACACCACTTGTGACAGGCTTTGAGTCTGACATGGCGCCAGCAACTCTGACCCTGTGGGTTCTGTCACTCAGCCAGTTTGCAACCCATCTTGTGATGTATGGGTTAACATTTAAGCTGATGAGTTTTTCAATGATACCCGAGTGGGGTATTGTATCAAGGCCTTCGCCAGATCGAGGTAGGCTGTATGGACTGCCTTTCCCTCATCAATGGCTTTGGTGACTGTTTCAAAAAAGTCAACCAAGTTTAGAAGGCATGATCTGCCTTTGACAAAGCCGAACTGGGATGGATCCAAAGTCTGCAAATTCCCTATGTCTTTATTTATGAGGTCCATTATGACCCTCTCCATGGCTTTGCAGATAAGGCTTGTCAAGCTAATGGGCCAGTAATTTCCAGGGTCGGTGGAGGCACCGCCTTTGTGAAGTGGGACCACAGTTGCAGTGCGCCACTCCCTGGGTACGTATCCAGAGGTAAGACTATGATTAAACAGCTGTCCTAGCTGTGGGTTTAATTCCTCGTTGAGTTCGTGGAGCACACAGCCGGGGACACCATCAGGTCCCATGGATGCTGTGTTTTTTGCTTTGGAGAGAGCAGTTCTCACTTGGGCGTTGGAGATGTTTGGGGGGCTGCAATCGCTTGGTATAGATATCTCTCCTTTTGGGGGGGAGGGGGGGAGAAGTTTTCTGATAAAGGTGCATGTACAAAAGTATTTATACTTCTCAGCTTAGCTGGTTCCTCCCTACAAGCTCAAATATATGTGAGAGATGCAACTATATAGCCAAACTGGAGACTGAGCTCTCTCAACCCAGTACTGGCTCAGTCAGTCAGGAGGAGAAGGGAACCACACACACCACAATTCCAGTCTCACATAGACCTACCGCATTAGCAAACCAAACACATAAACACACAAAAACATACTCGGAGGCTCTAAATAAAAATCTGCCTAAGCAGCAGAGACCTCCAAAGCAGACATCCAAGCAAACCCTACCCCACACCAATACCCACATATCACATAGTTCACAAAGTCAGTGTGCCACACAATCACAGCCTTTAAGGCTAAACAACACATCTAATACACTTGTAATAGGTGACTCTATTGTCAGACACACTGACGTCCCACTCACCAGACTGAACAAGGAGAAGGTCACTGTAAGCTGCCTGTCGGGTGCCAGGATCCGCCATATAACGCATGCACTCAGGTCACTCCAAAGCAAGTACAATTATGACTCCGTCATTGTCCATGCTGGTGTGAATGACCTGAGACATACCTCCCTGGACTACATGAAAAGAGACATAGAGGAGCTCTCTGATCATGTAGCCTAGGCCGATATGACCCTGACCTTGAGTAGCATCTTGTCCTCACCAAAAATGTTGCCACGATATAAAGACAAAATGATCACTTTTAACAATTGGCTAAAGTATTTGTGTCATTTAAAGGGGATCCATTGTCTGTCAGCCTGGGATGACATGATCAGCAAGCCACGTTGCTTCTCTAGGGACAGCTTGCACCTGTCACCCCTGGGCTTTCAAATACTGGCTAAGGCTCTTGCCACCCCCATAGTGCCTTTTTTAGGCAAGACCCCATTTGTCTAATGCACTAGCAAAACATGCTGCTATTTGTTCAGATTTCAAAAAGTTTACATTTTCTGTACTGGAAAAAGTAAATGATGATTTATTTTCTGGAAATTTTAAGGTCAGGTTAGAATGTAAAGAAACCCTGTGGCAGATATTGCTTAATGCAGACCAGGTTCCTGGTTTAAATGATGCTATAAATATAAAGTGCTTTTTACAAGCACAAAGGTTATAACCATTTGATAAGAATACATTATTATATGTATATTTATATAACACAAAAAAATACACTATATATAAAAGTAATTTTTTATTTGAGAAAAGTGATGTTCTTTTAATTGTGAAAATTATTTGAATTAAGTATTTTAAACATTTGTATTGGCTATTTAGATCACATGTGAAGGTTTTGAATGATATTTAAATGGTTCAAAATGTTGGGATGGCATTTCTGAAGAAGTTCATGACAATTAAAGTGGATGAAACGCGTAAATACTGACTTCTGGTGTTTTTCCTATTTCACTCATATACTGGCATTTGTTTTATTTCATCTTATATGTGTTTGCCATGACCTGTACACTGTTATTGTGGGTATACACTTTTCTATCCAAATTGTCTTTAGTTTCCCTTAATTATGTAAAGTAATACTGATGGTGAAGTCCCTTGTTCATAAATCAATTTTGTCCTAGGATTTCTAAAAGCATTTTCCAATACTTCTGATAGTAAGATATATATATATATATATATATATATATATATATATATATATATATATATATATATGATTTTACTTCGAACCAATTTTGGGCTATATATGATTTGATCATTGTGCAAATTGTGACTTATGATGTGTTTATTTTCACAGGAGAAATTATTAGGGAATATATGTAAAACTACCATTTCCCATTACATGGTAGATTTGGTGTATCCCTTTTCTCTAACTTGGTTCTTAATGAATACCACAGCTTGTAAACATTGTCACAGCTCGAAAAAATATGAAGGGTGTCAACAACACTGTTTTGGCATATAGTACAATAAGGGGAGTGGGATGGATTAATTTTAATAAGAAAAAGTGGTGTGTGACACTCATTGATATTGATCATAATTTGGGTATAAATTAGTTTTTTAAGGGGAGTTAATTTCAAAGTAAGTTCAATAGCATCAGATTTTTGTTCATCAGTGATCTTATTATTTTTCTCTTCCCAAAATTTGGAATATAGAATTGCATCTTGATATCTAATTCTTGTTGCTGATCTATACGTATTTGATAACATTTTAGATCTTGACAATAACAGGTTAATAATTTGTTGATATAGCTGCATGTCTTGGTTGTCTGTTTTGTGCCCACTGAGTGGCGCAGAGCTACAGTTATCCCAATCCACAAGGGGGGATCCACCTTGGATCCAGGAAACTACCATCCCATCAGTCTGACAAGCCTTATCTGCAAGGCCATGGAGCGTATTATCATGGAACTTATAAACAAAGACATTGGCAACCTTCAAACACTGGACCCCACCCAGTTTGGGTTTGTGAAGGGCCGATCTTGTCTCCTGAACCTGATTGACTTCTTTGAATCAGTCTCCAGAGCCATGGACAAGGGTAAGGTGGTCCACACAGCCTATCTAGACCTTGCCAAGGCCTTTGACACCATCCCCCACTCTGGAATCATAGATAAACTTACTAAGTTGGGCATTAATCCCTATGTCACCCAATGGATTGCTAAATGGCTTACTAATAGAACCCACACTGTAAAAGTAGCCGACTCCAAATCCAGTTTCAGACAAGTGACAAGTGGAGTACCTCAGGGTTCAGTCCTGGGGCCGCTCTTGTTTGGCATCTACTTCTCTGAAGTACAGGTCAACACTAAGGGACTCTGGCTAACAAAGTTTGCAGATGACTGCAAACTGGGAGCCATTATTGAATCCCCAAATGATGTGGATACTCTACAAAAGGGCCTTACAGAAACAGATGCTTGGTGCCAGAGCCATGGGCTCAAGCTCAATGCCAAGAAATGTATTGTTATCCCCTTTGGGAAAAAACATGTATCCATGAATTACCATATAGGTGGCAGTACACTAAACACAGAAAGTGTGATAAGAGACTTAGGGACACAGGTGGACAGTGGTTTCACCTTCGATAACCACATCGCCACAACAGTCAGGAAATCCTTCTATGTGGCACACCTCATCACGAAGGGCTTTTCATCCAGAAAAAAGGAGGTCATTGTCCCACTGTACTCATCCCTCATTAGACCCATTATAGAATACAATGCCCCATTTGGTATGAACCTCTCAAGACATCTGCATCAACTAGAAAGGCCTCAGAAATACCTCACTAAAAGAATCACAGGCCTAAAGCAGATGCCCTATGCTGACCGCCTTAAAAAACTCCAGCTATACTCTGTCGCATATCGTCTACTCAGAGGCGATCTCTGCTTAACATACAAAGCCATGTCAAACCCAGAGCTGTTGGACATGCTACACTTAAAGAAATCCCAATCCCTCAGAGCTACATGCTCCAGGGATCTAAACCTTGTCATCACAATAAACAAAACATGCTGGAGGGATAGGTTCCTGACCTAGAGACTCCCCAGACTCTGGAATAGATTGCCCATACATGTCAAGCAGAGTGCCTCTTTGGACCTCTTCAAGAGGAACCTTGACGATTGGATGGGAGAAAGGAAATTCACCCCAGGGATCACGTCAGTCACCCTGCTAGACAGGGGTCCAGGAAAGTAAATAATGTGGGAGGAAATAGCCAGGGAATTGTTATGGCTAGGCTTGTATAGGCCCTAGGACTGATAGCCTAGTACCAACCTATGACCCTATGACATTCATAGTAATTGTGTTGACCAGGTATATTAATTGGTTGGTTATGGTATTATAGCTTTTATTTACTTCAAGTTTTTGTCTAATATTGTCAACTGAAAAACTTTTGATCTGGTATAGGTCCCATACAGTGATATTTTTTTTAATTTTTGGATACTGATTCAGATTTAATAATAGTATTGTTTAATTTAATATTAGGATTAAGGTGTACTGGCTGTCTCAATACCAAAGTATCTTTAAGATTTAGGGAGGCTACCAGCTTTTGAAATATTATTGTGTTTCTTATTATTATGGGATGAAACTTAAAATACTTTAAAGTCTTAGAATTTAGAAAGGGTACTGCTCTAGGGTTTAAACTGCATGAGATTAGATGATTGTAATATATTTTAATCCATAGTGGATACCATGCTGCAAAATTATATGTTTCAGGAGTAAGAAGCACACCAAAAGCAGACCAATGAAAGCAAAAACGCTGGCAAGAAGAGTCCCAATATTCACCAGGCATGAGATATTGTATAAAAACTGTAGTTTAATACCAAATAAAAAAAACAAAAAACAGTAAAATCCATAAGTGCTTTCATTAAACCAATGTTAACTTCATCAGACAAAAGTTAATGTGCAGCATTGTCATTTAAATACATGTTAGAGCAATCCTATTGGACACAGAGAACCAAGTAAAATGTTAGGTCATGCAACATAATTCACCCTTCTGTAACTGTTATTGCAACCTAAAACTATTAAACTTTTTTACAAGGATAAAAAGTGAACATGTATAAAAGCATGTAATTCATTCTATCTACAAAAGAAATGGAGGTTAAAGTAAAACAAAACTATTAAAGGACCTAATGTTAGTATACTGAAAGTCAACCTTCAGGAATAGCAAGGATAAACCTAACACAGTAAGATATTTGTTCTAAAAGGTTAGACTTTGTGCTATTCCATTCCTTTCAAGGGCCTTCAATTTTAACACAGGGGTGAGGGTTGTCCTGTCATTAATACGGAGCCATTTATCTCTGGGCCGGATTCACAAAGGCTTGCATGGAGTCTTAGAGTAGAGTAAGACTCCATGCAGCCATCATGTCTGATGAGTGATCCAGGAACAGCCTGCAGGGGCGTGCAAGAGAGCTCCTAAAATGGCTCTTACACAGACAGGGCTGGGATATGCAAATTACCTCAATTGCAGGTGAAAGGCATGCAAATGAGGTAGATTTGTGATTCAGGAAACCCAAACATGTCCGAGTAAGAGCAGTGTTATTTGCAGAAATGTACTCAGTTGACAACTGAGTACCGTTCTGCAAATAGCAAAACGGAGCCATGACAGCTTCAAATAAAGGTTGCATCCAGTGCAGGAAGCATGCCAATGGCCAAATATACGGCCATTGGAAATGTTTCCTGATGCAATATGAGAATAAAAATATATTTTTTTTTTGCCGATTTCCGATGTTTAAGCATAGTGCAGCGCCGCGCAAATGGGCTGTGCTCTAAAACCCAGATTACTAAAAATTAAAAATAACAAATGTGGATTTTATTGAAAGTGTTAATGTACAATGCAAGGGAATGGCAGGCTGAAGACAACATGGCCACCGAGTAGAGGTTGCTAAGGGGGGAAGCTCAGTCTAAGAGATGTAACCAAGCATTAGTAGGCAATCCTATGCAAATGAGGGTTAGGATAGTGAATCGCAAGTTTACATAGCAAATGAGCACAGTCAGTGGAGTGTAGGAGTAGGATAAGGGGAGTAACAGAGTAGAAGATAGGTGACATCATGAGGAAGGTATGTATTAAAGAATTGAAGCTCATTGGAGCAGAGTGGCATGTGACAGCTGTCATTTACACATCATGGAAATAGGTGTGTCAACAGGTAGGATAGGGAAAGCCAAGAAATGGAAGGTGTATGCCGTAGATAACACCAAAGTTTCTTGCTGAGCGTGCATGCGCGTGTGTGCGCACTTGTAAACCCAAGTAAGACAGAGTGCGCACGTGTAAGCATTTGTGTGCGCGTGTTTAAGCCGGTGTAAGCATGTGCAAGGCTGTTTAAAGAGTTGTAAGCGCGTTTGCACTGGTGTGCATGTGTTTTAACCCAAATAAGCAAGTTTTAGTCTGTGTAAGCATGTGTGCGTGCATGTTAGCTGCTGTGTGCGTGTTTGCGCTTGTGTGCGCGGCGCTCTCCCCTGAGGAAACAGAAAGGAAAAAGGAAGCACAAGAAATAGTAGGAAGCTACCAGGGAGTACTAGCAGAACTAGCAGGTGAAAACAATCAGAATCAGGCAATTACACAGGCAGTGCACTAGCCCAGCCCAGCCTAGCACTTAAAACTCTGCAAACAACAGTCCATTATGTTTCTCACAACAGACACTGCAGTAAGGTAATAGAAGTGAAAACTGAAAAAGCTTTACTGAGACAAAGAAATGTTAGGGGCTGCCATTGCTGTTATAAGGCAAAATATGCAACATGCTGAGGGTGGTGACAATGGAAATGCTGCTGGGCAACCCACAGTGAGGAGAAGGAGAAGAGTATACAGGCCTAGGGTAACCTACCAGGGGTTACATGAGCTGGAGAGGGGGAACCCATCCCAGTGGAAACCAAGGTATGTGTTGGCCTAAGAATATTAGCAACAGGTATCTTCCAGAGACTAACTGGTGATATGATGGGGATATCACAGGCATCAGCATCCAGGATACTATACCAGTTCCTGGATGCCATGTCAGCACATGTCAGTGATCATGTATATTTCCCCAATTCCCGTGAGGTATTGGCCAGCAATATGCGTCTCTTCCAGCAAATAGCGGAATGCCCTGAGGTAGTGGTTGCAATAGACTGCACGCACATACGCATCAAAGCACCAGCTGGTGAGCGGGGTAGGGTCTACTTCAACTGCAAGGGCTTCCCCTCCATCAACTGCCAGGTCATGTGTGATGCCCAGGGCATACTGAATGTGTGTGCAGGCTGCCCTGGAAGCTACCATGATTCCCATATCTGGCATCTGACGCAGCTGTACCAGACATTTGTCAATGAGGACATCCCACATGTTCACCTAGTGGGGGATGCTGGCTAAGTCCTGGAGCAGTGGCTGATGACACCCATCAGAAACACACACACACCTGAACAGGAATGCCATAATGATGCACACGCACAAACATGTAATGTAATAGAGCATGTGTTTGGGCTGCTCAAGTCATGGTTCCGGTGCCTGGACACATCTGGTGGAGCCTTGCAGTACTCACCAACTACATGTACCCAAATTGTCATGGTATGTGCTATGCTACATAATATGATAATGCAAAAACAGCTGCAGCAGGACCAGCATAGGCCTGGGCCAAAGAGCACCCTGCCATTGCCAAGGCCATCACAGGCAGAGCATGACTCGGAGGAGGAAGAACTTGAGCTTGCCCCAGTAGGCAGAAGGAGGTGTGCCCAGTATGCTTTGGCCTTGGCAAAGAGGCAATGCATAGCACGTACACTGGCTCAGTAGGAACTCTGGAAATTATACCTCCCTCTGACTCACACATATAGTAAAAGGGATGCCTAAGTTGGCACTACCTGCTTTCAAACATGTACAGGGAGTGTAGTATGTGCATCCGACATAGGTAGCCCTGCAGCATCACCTAAGGCATGATTGCCATGTGTTAAGCAATATAAAGCAGTGCTAAACAGCATTTACCACCATGTAGTATCTGCAAACAAAATCGCACACACCAACTAGCACAACTGTGGTCAATATTGAGTAATATTGGGCAACGTCCAGCAATGTTGGTGAATATTGAGCAATGTCGGACAAGCCTGGTCTAAGTAGGGCATAGCTGAACAAAAGCCAACATGCTCATATTTGCTTAACTGGCCCTTAAGCAGTCTGGTCTGCTCAGTATGTAAATATAAAGCAGTGATGGACCTCGAACCCAGGATACTGTGCACTATAGTCAAAGTACTGTACCACTAAACCATGACAGCATTGCAGTGCTCAGCCTGTATGAAGGAATGTTGATAGGTCTATGCAAAGTATCTCATGGAAACCCTGCAGGCACAGCATAATCCTTGTCGAGTTATGACATAAAGGTGAGTCCTGCAGTAAGAACAGAACCTGACTTCCAACACACACAGTATAAATGTTAATATTGGTCATGTTCACACACATCAACAAATGTAGTGGTCCTCAGATAGCAACATACTGAAAGGTCACACTGGGCATGCTCACACACTTGAATAAATGAGACAAATCTCAGGCAGCAAAACATGGAATGGTTGAACTGGGCATGCTCGCACACTTTGGCCATGTCTGAGTACAGCAGTGGGTCACGCATATCTGGCAGTTGCATGTGTTAACCCAGGAACCTGTCACTATACAGCAATCCACCCTGTGCACACATTTATATGACAACAGACACATCTATAATATAGTGGAACCCTGTCATAATCAAATATGTTCTGCAGATACCAAAGTTGTTCATAGAAACTGGTAAAGCAAAGATGATAAAGACCTGCAAACAGTATCAGCAATAAACATTGTGCATCTTGAACATTAGCATAGGTTCAGAGGTCGATACTAGGCTATCTGCCCTAGGGCATGTACAAGCCTAGCCAGAGTGTGTTTGGCATTCAAAACCCTGTCAGATTACTACACTGTGTGTGTGAATAGTAGGTCGCACAAGATAGCCCATGTATGTTTAGGCTAGTGTGCCTCTGTCTAGCAGGGACACAGAAGATATCCCAGGGGTAAACATATGATCACCCATACAGTAATCAAGATGTCTCCTGTAGGTGGTCAGTGGGTGGCTCTGCCTATGTGAAACTGGGATTACATTCTGGAGTGAGTGGAGCCTCTGGGATAAGAATCAGCCTTTCCAGCATGTCCTATTAACATCTGTGCTGAGGTATATGTCCCTGAAGTGTGTAGCTCCAAGGGAGTCGGATATCCTGAGGTGGAGCATGTCCAGTAATTCTGGGTTGGGTATATCTGTAAACAACAGGCACACATCATATCCGAGTAGGTGGTAAGTGACTGAGTAGAGCTGGAGTTACTGTATCCGAACTGTGCAGGGCATCTGTGTGAGTCCCTAGATCTGCTTGGTGAGGAACTTCTGTGGCCAATACAGTTGCTGCAGGTGTCGGGTAAGGTACACCCCAAATGTGGCATTGTAACCAAGCATGGATATGATGAGTATAGGGGCACAATGACCTCACTAGATCTACATGTGAAACCATATGGGATAAGGTGGCCCACACAGTAGGTGTGTCCAACCACTTTGGCAACATGAATGTCAAAGGTGACAGTGCAAACAAGTCATGTCCCCAAACCCCTAACAACTCCTACCGTATGTAATGGAGATCTACCTATGTGGCAATGTGTGGGCATGTTGTTATTCCCAAAGGGGATGACTATGCAACTAATGGCATTTAGCTGTAGGTCATGGCTCAGGCACCAGTCATCCATCTCTGTGAGACCCTGTTTGAGTATGCATGTGTCAGCTGGAGAATTGATCATGGCACCCAGTTTGAAGTCAAGTGCAAACATATTCCCCCTGTGGTAGCCTGTATGTCAGATAAATATATACAGAACAAGAGAGGTCCCAGGACCGAGCCGTGTGGGATGCCACATGTAACTGGTGTATAGTCAGACATGGCACCTGCAATTCTGACCATGTGGGTGCTATCCCTGATCCAGGTATCAATCCATCGTGTGAGATATGTGTCCATATTGACGCTGGTGAGCCTATGCATAATGGCCCAGTGAGTTGTTGTGTTGAAGGGTTTTGCAAGGTTCAGGTAGGCTGTGTGGACCACCGTCCCTATGTCGATGGACCTGTTAGCCATTTAAAGAATACAAACAGGTTCAAGAGGTAAGATCTGCCCACAACAATGCTGAAATGTGTAGGACACAGTGTCTGTAGGTTCCCGATGTCTATGTGTATGAGTCCCATGACAATACACTCCATAGCTTTGCAGAACAGGCTAGTTAGGCTTATAGGGCAATATTGTCTGTGATCTGTTGTGGCACCAACTCTGTGGAGTGGGACCACTGTCGCAGTACACCATTCCTTGGGTACATATCCTGTAGTAACTCCAATATTGAGCAATGATGTAATGTGAGGGTTACATCTGTCATGAAGCTCGTATAAGATGCAGGCTGGGACACCGTCTGGTCACATTGATACTGTGATGTATGCTTTGGGGAGGTCAGCACTCACCTGTTACTGTGTGATGTCAGGGAGGTTATACTCTGTTGGGATGGATAGTTGCTCCTTAGTGGAGATGGAGGGAGACATCTGCACTGAACTTGTTTGCCAGGATGTTGGCAATGCCAGTGGGTTCTGGGTAAGTTTAGTCAGTATGCAGTAACTCACAGCATATCGGTGTGTGTCCACCCAGGTTCCTGACATAACTAAAGAAGGCCATGTGATAGTCCTACATGTCTGGTGCAATTATCTGGTAGAAGCGGCCCTTAGAAAAGTTCATGAGTGATCGTAGCTGTCTGCTAGTACAGATCACAGATGCCTTCCCAGTCTGGGATTGTGCCCTGTCATGTAGTAGCTTCCTCCTGATGTTGTACAGCTTATTAATGGCTGGGGTCTACCAGACAGGTCCCCTGCCATTGGAGTACTGAGTACTGTTGTTAATTGGGATAGCACGATCCATGCATTCCACTAGGTGTCTATAGAATGTGTATGTAAAGGATTCAGCAGTGTGAGAAGTATTTGCCACTGTCTCAGGGTTTCTGAAGGATACCACCTTGCTTTGGTGAAGTGAGACGTTGGCTCATGAGAAGTTCACCAAGATTACCCAGGATGGGTGTGTGGAGGGTATATGTATGTCCAGTGAGATACATGTATGTTCTGACCTTACCAATGAGGGGTATATTGCTGGTGTGGAACATAGAGTCCCCATGTTGGTGATGATCAGGTCCAATATCTATTCCCCCTTGTGGTTGTGCTGACTGGTTGTGCCATAACATATGAGTCTACAAATTATAGCGACTGTTGGGTGAGGGTGTTGTGGCTTGAGTAGTATCCCCAGTCAATATTTGTGCATATGAAGTCACACAATATAATAGTGTTTGTGGAGACCTTTATATTCTCCATAGTTCCCATGAAAGCCGAGTGTGGCTCCTGAGTTTGGGAGGGTGGTCTGTAGCAGGCAACAAACTGAAAGGCAGTTTTGCACAATGGTGGTTGTATATGTATGGTCTGTGATGCTTTGTGCAGTGCTACTAACCCAGAGTTGTGTGCATCTGTGATGTATATGGATACTCCCCCTAGTTGTGTTGTTGTTCCAAGTCTTGTTGTCAGAAAGCATGGTATGAAACATAACCTGGTAGTGCTGGTGTGCATAAGCGAGCCTGAACCAGGTGTCTGTTAGTGCACAGATATTGCTATCCTCCATACTGAGGAGAGTCCTAAGTGGCCGCAATATGAGGGTAACACATCTGGTGTTGAGCAGCATTACCCTTAGTTTTATTTACCCTGTAATGGAGGAGGGTTTGTCTTTTGAGCCCTGCTTAAAAAAGGCACTACGGTGGTAGCAAGAGCCTTAGCCAGCATTCAAAAGTCCAAGGGTGACAGGTGCAAGCTGTCCATAGTGAAGCTACGTGGCATGTCAAGCATGTCATCATAGACTGACAGACACTGTATCCCCTATGAATGAAACAAATTTGTTAGGCGACTGTTAAAAGTGATATGTGTGTCTGTATACTGTGACATCATAATTGGTGGGTGTAAGATGCTAGACAAGGTCAGGGTCATACTGGCCTGGGCTACATGATCAGAGTGTTCCTCCATGTATCATGTCATGTGGTCCAGGGAGTAACGTCTGAGGTGTTGTGCACCAGCATGGACAATGATGGTGCCAGTCCTGTACTTGCTTTGGAGTGACCTGACTGCCTGGGTTATGTGGCAGATCCTGGCACCCAACAAACAGCCCAAAGTGACTATTCCCATGTTAGGGCTGGTGAGTGGTACGTCAATGTGTTTGACAATGAGTGTTGCCTATTACAAGTGTATTAGGTGTGTTGTTTAGCCCAAAGGGCAGTGACTGTGTGGCACACTGACATTGTGAACTATGTGATATGTGGGTATTGTAGTGGGGTAGTAGTTGTGTGTGTGTCTGCTTTGGAGGTCTCTGCTGCTTAGGCAGAGTACATTTACAGCATCCGAGTATGTCTATGTGTGAAAATGTGGTTTGAGTGCTGTTGCTAGAGGATTTGTGAGACTGATATGTGGTGTGTGTGGTTACCTTCACCACCTGATAGACTGTGCCAGTCATGGGTCAAGAGAGTTCAGCACTCTGTATGTCTATATAGGTGCATCTCACACATATATCTGAGTTTGTCGGGAGAAGGAGAGGGTTGTCTGTGTACATGAGGCAGATGTGACATTGTGTCAATATCACAATATCCACCAGCTGGACTGGGGAGTACACACAAAACTGACCCCTAGACATGCCAGGATATTATGATGACATACTCTGTAGCCTGATCACAAAGGATCAGTAGGGTGTTAAGCATGTAAAAGAGTATAACAGGGATCAGTGCTCATGTTTGTTGGTGTTTTGTAAAGAGTAGCTGAGAAGGAGTCCAGACTGAATCATGACACCTCCTTCAGCTATGTCATAAATAGCAATGTACCCACATATATGCCCTGAGTCAGGGCCAACTGTACCTGACTGACAATGCCGACATCCTGACAGACAGGCCCATATGTAAATACCCACCTCCCACTGACAATAGTCCATATCATCATACCAGGAGATATCACATGTAGAATGGATGAGCAGCTACCCCCACTGCCAAAAGCATGGCAGCAAGTGGAATACATTGATTCCCAACATGTGTCATGCACAATCTACAGAACAAACAGATCCTGCACCTGAACAGTCAGCTGAGCCTCACCCCCTACACAGGATGTGGAACTGTTGAATGTGTCTCAGCTACATATGGCACTCCCCACAAGTGTTGGTACACAACACACCATGGGAAGTCAAGTCCAGTATGCCTATGAAGTCTGATCTGCAAGGTCATGGAGTCCATCATGGTTGCAGTCATAAACAGAGCTATTGGAAGCTGACATACACACAACCCTACCAACTGTGGTATGTTCATGTGAGGATCATGGTTCCCAAACATGCTAGACTGTTTGCAAGGCAGCCACCCAGGACATACATCAATGAACACATCTACACATGTGTCACATAGACTTTGAATAGCCCTTTATCAACATCCCAGATGCATGTAGTATCCACAAAACCAACAAGCTGTGCATAAATATGTGTTGACATATGACGGAATGTCAATGTGTCCACAGATAGATCACACAAGGTAAAGATTATGAGGTCTTGTTCAAGCTGTTGACACCTGCTGACCCACATGGACCATTCCTGGAATGACATAAAACAAACTGTACACACATCACCATGTCCAGTCTGATTATGTCACCATCCTATAAATACAGCAGGAGAAGGAAAACCAGCCAGTTAAGTGAATAGCGTGCTGTGTTAATGCATCTTTCTCTAGTATCATAACAGAGTTAGGTAGGGGTTCGAATCCTGCAAATGCTGACTGTGTGTGGGGGGGGGGTATTTGTATGTGTGCAATTGTCTTAGAAAGAAGTGCCCTTTTTGGAGACTGGGAAAACACACTAAAAGAGGTACATTCCTCTTTGGAAAGACTGATGATGTCACCATCCTACAAATACAGCCGGAGAAGAGAAACCACCAAGTCAAGCAAATAGTGCGCCGTGTTAATGCATCGCTCTCTAGTATCATAACATCGTTAGGTAGGGGTTTGAATCCTGCAAATGCTGACTGTGTGTGTGTCACACTTGGTCAATGCAGTGTGGATTTTGCTTTTACTATGGTATGACATATTATGATTACAACAGTAAGTGCATTGCACACATCAGGTATCTGCGTGGCAAATGTATATGTGTACATGTCCCCTCAATCACTACATAGGTGTGAAGCCTGCATACTACATGAATACATTTGTTTCCATTGACAGGTTGTGCTGCTGCTTCTCAGATCGTAGGTCACATATGTATGTATATGACAAGGCCGTCCACTGTCGTGTTCAGTGGCCAAGGTCATCTGTGGCACACACACCCATGACAGTCACATAAGAGTAGTGTGAGTGAGGGTATATGCCTGGGGTATATGTCAGACATGTTCATACACAACAGCGACTGCGAATAATGGACAGTCTTTATAGGTGTACAACTGCCTTGTGGATATGCATTCAGGCCTCTAATGTCTTATGTGATACACCTTGGGACTCCACAATACCTATGGATATGTGGATACCAAGGGACATATGACATAACATGAGGCTGTATGTACACATTGGTACCCAACATACATGTCGAGGGCTACCACCTGTGTGGTACTGATGGGATAGTATGTATAGTACATGAGGATGACTATGCCATAGTCGGCTTACTGCTATACAGCATGTATCAAACAACATATGTATGTATGATACCCTTGTGTAGGATATGTGTCCCATCCAGGGAATGCATTGTAGGCCAATGCATGCATTTCCAGATTTGGATGGATACATCCCTAGTGTGTCTGCATGTACCTAAGCGGACTACATGCCAAACAGGTGTGGTCACAGGAATGGGTGGTGGTCATTACCACTGGTTAGTGTTATAGTGTAGCACTGGAAGGATCCAATTGTTACTGAGTTCCCTACGACTGTGTGTCATTTGTCAGGACATCATCCAATGATTGCTTATAATCATGCTGTTGAGGTTGTGTATACTACCAGACCACAAATCATTGACAGATATTAACGGTAACACCCACAGCATAGTGTCAACCCATGTCATACACATGTCTACCCATGTTAGTACATAACTGTAGTAGAATGCATACTGGCCATTGAAAGATACTATGAGATGTTAACAATGTGTACGACAGGGTATGCCACATGTTCCATGTGTCCACTATGCACGTACATGCAGACAGTGTGCACCCACCATGTTCACACATGTACACTTGCTAAACTGTACTGCACACATCACACGTGTACTGTCCACTCACTAACACCTCCTGACAACACATTACACTTCAGCCAAGTGGCACATGGGTGGGCAATACATACTCAGACCTAACAGTGGTGTAAACAACGCTACATTGACAATCAGAGCTTTGATGCATAATGTCTGCTCAGATATACCTACAAGGATGTCATTACACTTCCTTGTTGACAACTTGCTATTATTGCTACACTGCTATAGTGTCACTCTGTGCATCAGCACCATGTTAGCCTGTTCCTCCATCAATGTTGCAGATGACAGGAGGCGACACAGGTATCATCATATGCACAGGGCGTTTTGTTGTTTGCCAGAGCCTGACATTGACCCATCCAATCAACATGTCTGTGTGTGTGTGTGTGTGTGTGTGTGTGTGTGTGTGTGTGTGTGTGTGTGTGTGTGTGTGTGTGTGTGTGTGTGTGTGTGTGTGTGTGTGTGTGTGTGAGTGCATGTGTGTGTGTGAGGGACAATAGTACAGCATGGGCCAATGTTGATGTAATGTGTGTGTGTATGTGTGAGCCCTAGTTGTTAAGTTAATGTGTGTGTGTCTGCATGCACACAGCTCCACCATGTGGCTGCCATATATGGTAGTTTGTGGGACAGCCAGAGACTGTACCTGCTAGGCTGTACAGATCACTGTCTCAGGCCACGGACACAGTACCTGTGCCTGGCAGGGGTGCTACGGACAGTATCGGGTACCAACCCTGACTGTTTACTGTCATCAGAGGCAGAGGTATGACGACTTGACCCATGTCCCTGCTGGGACTGGCCAGAGCCATGTGCATGTGGTCTACTGGGACGGTCAATGGACAGGCCAGCCCCAGCATTGGTGGGGCTGGTACTGCCACTACAGGAGCGGCTGTGAACTGTGGACCATCCGCGACCACTGCCAGCTTGCCAGCTGTTGCTGTTGCTGGCATGCATCTGCGTCGAAGTCGCAACCATCCCACATGGTCCTGTCTCATGGAAGACATGTTGTGGAGGGCATCTAATGTCTCCACCCGTCTATCAATGACCTCGGTGTAAGTCCGGATGGCACCGGCAAGGTCACGGATGCTGTCATTGATAGCGGTGTAATGTGCCTTCTGTGCCCTAAGTCCCTGCCTCGTGTACCGTTCCATACGTGCCTGAGCCTGCATTACAGCCCAGAACATACTGGACATCATAAGACCTGTGAAGGCACGCCTGCCAGGGGCAATACAACTAGCGGTGCTCCCCATGAGAACCCCTGGACCTCTGCCTATGTGGTACCATTCCAGGAATATGGCTATGGCTGCTGTGAGGGGATGCAAATGCCATGGGTACCACACTCTCCTGATCAATGCCAACTGTATGCTGTCCCTCGCCTATGGCCATTGGTGGTGAGGGATGTATTGACAGTATGAGTGTGCGCATAGATGGGGTTGAAGACTGTGTACTGTCGATTGGCGGACCAACGACAGACCCTGTCAAACCTTTCTGTGCCAAAATACATGTCTCATCATCACCACTATTGGGGGCAGTGGCTTCAGGTTGCCTGCTGCTGTCACCAACCCCTAACTCAGCACCTGTAAGAGGAAGACAGGAAACACACTTTACGGTCTGCACATGCACCCATGCACACATGAACACATGCACACATGCACACATGAACACATGCACACATGCGCACATGCACACATGAACACATGCACACATGAACACATGCACACATGAACACTAATACACTCCTCACTACAGCACATACACACACATACCAGCAATCCAACACATACTCTATAATGGGTGAAGGTGGGTGTCAGTATCACAAGGTAAATAGTCACCACACATGTGTCAGCATGCAGAATATGTGTTGCACAAGACCATGCAGTGCAAGTGTAGATGCCCCTATTAAATGGCAGTATACATGGCTTTGATGCAACTGTGTAGTTGTTCAGTGATTGGCTACACCCTGGAACACAATGTGTACATGGACACAATATTGCTGTGCAGGTATTATCAGCTCTGCAATGCCAAGTGCACCATCACTCACAAGTATACATGCCAAGGCTGCATGTGTTATCTGTGTGACACATAGCTATCCATGTTTGAGTACAGTGTATGTGTCCATAGCAGATAATAGTGGGCACAGGTGCAGCACATGCATGCTATGTACACAAACGGGATGCGTGGTGCATGTTGACGTGAAGGAATCCCAATGCTTGACATGGTCAGTGTACAGTGGTTATGGTGAGTGTGGGACATATTGCAGATATGTCGGTTCCAGACATGGCATGGCATGCTACACGAATGCAACACTGAGCACCATACATACCCAATGTGTGTCAAGTGACCTATACACCCACTAGCATTCCAGGACATATATGTGACACTTTGTTTGGATGGTGACTGCTGTGCATATTGTGTATTGGTGCATATGTTTGCACACACACAACATTGAGGTGCAAAGCAATGACTGCTATGCATAGTACTGTGGTCACTGTAACTGGATGGGGTGTAGTACCCTGTGCCATCATCAACATGCATCTTGTGGTCACTCACAGCTACTAATGTGTGCAAGACCATTGCCTAGCATGCTGTACCTGAACTTCAGTGCCGTGGCTACATTCACAATTACACAGCCACCTTGTACATGGGTGTGTGTGGTGCCCAATAGGGAGCATTGCCTAACATGACTGTGTTATGTGTTGCAGAGTGTTGCACAGCCCCATGATAGGCCTCTACCCCTGAGGTACATCATGTGTGTGTGTGCATGACATGTGGGATAATGAAGTGTGACCTTACAGTGGGTGTGTGGTAAGGCCAAATGTAGCATGTTTTTGTGTACTGCATATGATAAACGTGTTCTGTTGTGTACAGCTGTAGCAACTATGCATATCCAATGTGCAGTACAGTGTTGCCACAATTGTGTCTGCTGCACTGTGCATTGCATGTGATTGAGGCAGCTACTGACTTTACTGAGATGATTGATGTCTCACAGCAAACATGCACAGCATGCATTATCCATAGGTGTGTTACGTGTACATAGCCTACACCTCACCTATGACATGCACATTTCATTACCAATATTAAAGTGTTAACACACTCACCAGCATGTATCGTCTGCCCTGCTGTCACACCAGAGGGACCTACAAGAATATGACACAGTTTGTTAGTGGCCACAACTGTGGCATTGCTACTGTGAGTGTGCTAAACGACAGTGGAACAACAGTCAACAGTCACAGGTGTACGGATACTATTCCAAATATCAGTATTGCACATGTTAGGCAGCACAACTGCTAAACACACAGTACACATCTCACATATGCATATTCTAACAATACAGGTAACGGTAGTCTACAGCTAGTGCGTATTACCTGCATGCTCCATGTCATCCTGCTGGGTGGCTCCGGCCTCCATGATGACACATGTCTGTTGCTGTTGCTGCTGTAGGCCAGGAGTCACCATGCTTAGGAGCAGCTCCTCCACTCTGGTGAGGGGGGGATGTATGGCCACCCCTTCACCTGTGGCAAGCTGTTGCCTATGGATATCAGATGCATGCCGCCGGACGTGTCTAATTAAATCACTGCAGTGATAGTGTACCTGCTCATATGTCCGGTTATGCATGCCTATGTCATTTACCCGGTGAACAAAGTCTTGCCACAGTGCAGTATGGTCATGCTGGTGCTGGCTGGCCCTGGAAAAAAACAGGTTATAGTGCTGCACCAGGCTGTTCAGAATTTCCTGCTCCTCCACAGCTGAATACGATGGATTACGTTGATGAGCCATAACCCTGGAAGACAATTAAACGATATGTGTGAGCATGTCATGTAGCACACTTAACATTATGATGTACAGATATCACTTAGCTGCCATATATAGCATCTGTCTGTCTATCAGAGGATACACATGTTCAATACCACATATCAGTGCTCAGCCCACAACTGGCTGACAGTGCCTGCCACACTCCATATAACAAACCAGTATACACCAGTAGTCAGCATACTGTTTGGGATACAATGCACAACCTCGCCCCGGGGGTATATGTCAAGCTAATGCATGAAGAAATATGTCATCCAATGCAATGAATGTCATGTACATTTACAGTATTACCAGTAAACCACCCTAGTCTTTGATGCCATACCCCTACCTAAAATATGTGCATGGTTGTTAATATAGCTGGCATACTGCTGTAACAGAGTATACATGTTGCTAGGTACACACACACATACCCTGTAACACACATGTGATTGTGGGCATGGTACAGGCATCATTACACACACATCAGACATACATACAACACACAGATGTATGCCAACACAGATGAGCATTACCTGTGTACATTATTGTACTGTGTGCCCCTACTTACAGATACCTATGCCTGTGGTATGTAATCTGTGCAGACTACAGGAAACACACAAGACAGTGTTATCAGGGACTGTGAACATACACCATACTGTGCTGTTTAGGCCTACAGCTTCAGGTAGTACAACAGTTCATGTGTGAGCTGGAGTCACCAGCAGTACCACTTACTGAGCATACATGTATTGCTTCAGCCTACAATGGGACACCACAGTCGTACACAAGGAACTATATCACAACATATGCCATCCTACTATGTCTGCATCCCAATAACTGACACATCTTTCTCTGGCCTCACACCTAGGACACAAACTACCATGACAGACAAAACCTCACACTAAGCTATCACACCTTTACAAACCTTGCACACAGTCACTGTCACACTCACTCCACCTCACATAGCAGGTATTGCACTGAGTACATGTGTGTGTGCATTATGTCATAGGTAGGTAATATGCTATTGGCCCTAGGGCCTAGAGCAGCCTAGCCATATCCTACCCTAGCCTTTGACACACATATAATGTGATTTCACTTGCTAATGTCAACCAGATACACAGAGGTGACTCTCAGGGCATATTTCCTATCTCCAAAATAATCATCAGGGGTATGTATGACATCTGCTAATGAGGAGCCTTGTTTGTTCATGCAGGGTGGTTTAGTCCAGAGTATGGCATATTTGTGGATAGGAACCTGTACCTCCAGCATGTGCTGTTTATTGAAGTGACAAGGATTAGGGCCCAAGGTCATGTAGCCCGGAGGGATTGTGAGGTGTTGTCATGGTGGTTGGCTGACTGCTATGGGTGTGACATACCTCTGTATGTCTGGCAGTGGTAACCTCTGGGTGGGCAGTATGCAACGCACTCTAGCTGTGGTTTTGTGAGTCAGTCTGCATATGGCATGTGTTTGAAGGCAGTATTACTCTTTGTTAGGTATATCTGTGGCCTTTCCACTTGCTGTAGTTGTCATGTGAGGCACATATCACATGGGGCATTGTGATGAGTAGAGGGGAACACCGACCTATATTTCTCTAGATGACACACCTTTTGTGATGACACGTACCACGGAGACAGATTACATGACTACTGTGGCACTGTGATTATCAAAGGGGAGCCTGCTGTCCACCTGTGTCCCATGTACCCTTCTGACACCTTCAGTGTTAGGCAGGCTACCACCTATGTGGCAGTTACTGCGTAAGGTGTTTTCGAATGGGGTATGGCACTGCAGTATCAACACTGGTGTTCAGTCCATGCCTTGGACAACAGGCACCTGTTGCAGTACATATGACCCTGTGTCTCCCTCTCTCTCTCTCTACATATATATATATATATATATATATATATATATATATATATATATATATATATGTATATATATATATATACATATATACATATCTATACATATCTATCCATATCTATCCATATCTATACCTATCTATACATATCCATACATATCCATATATATCTACATATATCCATATATATCTATATATATCTATATATATCCATATATATCGATATATATCTATATTTATCCATACATATCCATATATATCTAAATATATCCATATATATATCTATATATCTATACACACACACACACACACACATATATATATATATATATATATATATATATATATATATATACACACATACATGTAAACATCCATTGCTGTACATATAGCTGCACATATAGGCACATATACTGCCCTCCTTTCATGGTGGGGATGTCAATTATGCAACAGTTGTGAGACATGGTTATGTAATACTATTGCACAATGTTGTGCAGAATGCATTCTGCTGTCCTCAGGCCATATAGCTGTAGCAGGCTTCACTACCTGTAGCTCAGTCCCACAGTGTATAACACCACATGACATATACCAGCACTGCTTGCTTTCTGCAATGCCACACACTACAACCTACATACATATGTGCACATAGCAGTCTTTAACAACATACATACGTCCAGCCTTCACTAACAGTTGCAGTATGTCCCTTGCCCTATGCAAATGTGCATGTACATATAGATACGGACTGCTGCCACATATGGATGATTCACAGTATGTAGGGTACCCTTCAGACACATCTTTTGGATGTCAGCAAATACGTATCTGTTACATACCTTAACTTTGTATTCCTCACCTCCATCTGTTGTAGATGTTTTTTTTTTTTGGTTTTGTTTCCTCTGTGTGTTGCTGTTTGTTTTCAGCGTCTGTCTTCTACTGCCTGTTTGTGTCTGTCTGTCTCTGTCTCTCTTGCTCATGCTCTCTCCCTCTCTCTCTCTCTCTCTCCCAGATGTTGCAATGTTATTATTGCATGTGTGGACAGCAGATACAGACTGCTTTTCTAGGTAACTGCACATGTACATGTGATGGCTTTTGCACCAATTGGTGCCCACCATTTAGTAATTGCATGCAGCCTGCTGTGTGGTAATTGCAGTTCTCACTGTGATTTCAGGATACTGCTATAAAATGATATGTTAGGTAGGCGTAGCCTTTTCAGTTTTGCAAGGTGGGGACCATGCTTGTTTGCTGTGGACACTGTTGTCTCAGTCAGAAGGTTGGTATATGTCTCATATCTGAAGCTGGGTTGTAGCCAGTGAAATGCATGTTGTACTGAAACCTGACTGTTGCTTCTTCCAGTACACTCTTCTCAGTGTGTAGGTTTACTTACACCTCCTAATGCTAACACTGGATACATGGGAGTATGTACTTTCTTTTAGAATTAGATAATTAACTGGCATACAACAGTAGTTATTGCAATGTATTCCTATGGCTTTCCGTTTTTCCCTTTACATTCACTCATTGTAATGCATGTTATATTTCTTTCAGCACCAAGTTATTGTATATCTGCTGTGGCTTAGTGGTACGTCATGCAGACTGGGGAGTCCAAGGTGTGGGATTTGAAACTGACAAGGATATTTTAGTTTGTTGCTGAGCAGTACAAGGGTCCTGTAATACAGAGTGGCTAAGGCACTTTTAAGCAGTTGTAAGCAGGTTTGCGTGGGTTTGCGCGATGCTTAGTGATGCTAAGCGAAGCTTAGCTTAGCTTATTTTATGTTAGCAAAACTAAGCTAAGCTTGGTGTAGCTTATTATATCTTAGCAATGCTAAGCTATGCACACACATGTGCACACTGGTGCAAACCCGCTTACTACTGTTTACAAATGCTCACTCCAGCTAACCCCTCCGCTCATTTCTTTGACAGAAAAGTAAGTGGGGAGATAGGAATGTGGTGATAAAGGGTGCACAAAGAGGGGAAGGCAGTAGGGAAACCAGATCGGGATGTACAGGATGGGTGTGGAGAAAGTCCATAGTTGCCCATTTCTTTACCAGCAACAGCTGTGCATATGCAATACATTAGGAGGGATATTTGAAACCTTCCACCCTTGAGAGAGGGGTGAGGACAACTAAGTATGTTGTACTACCAATTATGAATATCAGGCACATGCACTGTTTGTGAACTGCTATACTGTCATTAGTACGTTACTCACTTCTGAACAGTTTGTGGTTTGTTTGTGTTGACATTAGCACAGTCTGCTCAGGACAACTGGACATATTTCACTACTGTGTATGCCTACCTACACCCTTGGTTGTGCCTGACTACACGGGTATATAGTACCTTTGGGTAGGGGTGAAGAACTGCAGAGTGCATTATTTATTATCATGTGATGTTTATCTTGCTGAACATGCAGAGTTGCTGTCTACCTGTACATCTATAAAGGCTAGTAATCTGTCTGAGTAGCTCCCACCTGTGGACATATCCAGATGGTTGACAGAGGTTAGCCTAGTATTCATTGACTGTGCACCACACCAGTCTTTAAAGCACCTGAACAATGGCATTGTCACAGCTGGTTGCTAGCAGTACATGGCTACATCCTTTGATATTTCTGTGTTGTACTCCTACATAAGGGTATGCTTGTGGAATTCATTCTACAGCTATTCGCAGAGTGTGTAACAGCAGACAGGCTGATATGTCTGTGTGTTTCTGACTTTTCCAGGCCTCGGATACTCTCAGGTATATATTTGAACAGCCTCAGGGAAAGGTACATATCAGTGGGATACACCTGTGATATATTTCAGATATTTTGCAGTTGCGACTTTGGGGGATTCTGAGCATATGTATTACTACAACTTTTCTGACGTGCAAGCAGTGTCTACTCTCACTTATTGACATTTATCATTAAGTGGGATTCCCCACCTTTCTGCCTATTGTTACTACATTTCACAGGGAGTCTGAAGGGCACAGCTAACATTTGTTTGCAAATCAGGGACATCCCTGTAAACCAGTCACAGTTGGGAGGTCTGGCCTCTGACCTATTCAAATATGCCTGTGTTTATCCTGCTATGATACTGTGTGGTGTTTGTAAGGTGCTACTGTGACATTATTCCCTACTTACATGGCTGGTTCTCTTTTCACAGTCATGTCATACAATTCCACAACACTTGCTGGTTAAGTGCCATAGAACATGAGAACATGATTTGTGTTATGCCATTCCTATTGTCCCTTTACATTCACTCATTGTAATGCATGATATATTTCTTTCAGCACCTAGCTATTGTATATCTGCTGTGGTGTTGTGGTACTTCATGCAGACTGATGAGCCCAAGGTCTCGGGTTCAAGACTGACAGGTGTATTTTATTTTGCTGCTGAGCAATACAAGGGCCTTGTCATACAGAGTGACTAAGGCACTTTTAAGCAGTTGTAAGTGGGTTTGCATGGGTTTGCGTGATGTTTACCGATGCTTAGCTAAGCGCACACAAGCTAGCTCACACTTGCACACCCCCGCTAACTCCTGCTTAAAAGTGCTTACTCCTGCTAACCCCTGCACTAATTTCTTTGAAAGAAAAGAAAATGGGGAGATAGGAAAGTGGCGAAAAAGGAGGCACAAAGGGGAAAGACAGTAGGGAAACCAGCTGGGATGTGCAGGAAGGGTGTAGGGAAGGCCCATAGCTGCCCGTTTCTTTACCAGCAACAGCTGTGCATATGTTTGTAATTTGGTGTGAAAATTGCAACCTTCCACCCCTGGGAGAGGGATGAGGACAACAAAGTTTGTTGTACTGCCAATTATAATTATAAGTTTACATGTCCAGCAGACGTGTGCAAAATGGGCAGCTATGTATGGGGTGTAATTTTTTGTGGGAACAGATTGCCCTTTCTTTTTAATTTTTTTTTTTAGGTGAGAGTGGAATGTGAGGTAGAGGAAGTAGGTATATTTGGGGAGGTAAACAGACAAGACAAACAAGACGCATACAGGGGAGGAATTTGACACATGGGGTGGGTGAACACAATTGACGGGGAAGGTTGTTTGGAAATCGCAAGCCCATGAGCCCACAGATGGTAACAGTGGAACTGAGATCCCCACCCATGGGCAGTCACCACTACACCTTCACAGCCCCAAGGGTGGCTGTGCGGGGGGCTGAGTAGGAAGGGCAAGCTCACCCAAGAGACATGCCACTCTTGCTTCAAGCTGGCGTGGGGATCAGCAACTGAACACTGGATTTCCCTATGCACCACAGCCCGGACCCTATGAAGGGTGACAGGTGGCCCATCTCTGCCCACGCTTGCACAGGGGGGACGAGCCCCATCTCCTGCAGTGCTTCCACCCAAAGGTGGCACAGGACCAATGGAGGAGGGGAGCCCGGGCTGGGCACAAGTCCTGTTGGTGCCAGGTGCACTCGCCGGCTGCGGTGGGACAGGCGGGTCCGCTGGGACTGGCCTTCCCATTCATTCTGTGATTAGGTGTGTTTAATTACAACATAAGCAGTACAGCATTCCAGTTTAGTTGCAACAGCATGCAATAATATTCCCATTAACACAACACACCAAGGGTACAACAGTTGAACAGCTAGCATAACTCATGCATATATTGAACCGCAGTGGTTATTCCAACAGCATGCAGGGATGTTTTGTAGCAACAGGCCACCACGATTGTGGTGTTTAAACAGGGCACATGCATCAATGTGAATTCAAATATTTATAGAACAATAGGTCATATGTCCCAACAAATATTTAAGATTACACATACCCATTGAGGTGTGGAATTGCATGGTTTATGCAGATACAGTAGGATGTAGAAAAAACCTCAGTTAACATCTTATAATGACCTTTTAGTGTACACTACATTCCTAGTGACTGCAAGTGTGTATCCCCTACCTGTATTATTACACTTGCCACCATACATTAGGTTGTGTCATGGGTTTGGCTAGTTCAGTATATGCCTGACCTATATCTGACATACTAACTGTCCAGGATGCAGATGTTACTGCTACATATCCATTGATTGCATTTATATTTCTTTATCTACATATCTGGGATGTTTTCACATGACATTTTCACTTCAATTTGTATAGAACCCTGCATTTCTTGACACACACTCTCATTTCTGGTAAATAATTACATACTACACATGTGCCAACTTTACTTATTCATGCCAGCCAGTAACTGACTATTGTGGACTGTATATATGTTTCACAGCTACTAGCACTTCCATCACCCACTTTATATGGGACTGCATAACTCTGGGTTGCCTGCACATTTTCAAACAGTACTGTTTGTATAATGCAAGGGTACAACAACATTTCAGACTCTGTGACACAGACACACTCTGGGTTTTAGACCTTTATTAATGACATTGCACACTTTCCACAGGCTCACTCCTTTATTTGTTTTAACAGTGTTTATGGCAGACATGTTCAGGACATATTATACCTTTATTAATAGGTTAGAACAATCTTTTTTCAGGCTCACTCACTTATGTTATATGACAGTGCCTGCAGAGATGTTATTCCAGACATATGTTACCTTTCTTAATGGGTTACCACACTCTTTTTCTGCCTCTCTGATGTTTTTATCTGACAGTACATGCAGAGGACTTATTCAGGCAATTCTATGGCTGCTTTATTGGACTACAACACTTTCTTTCATGCTCTCTCCCATATGTTATATAACAATACATGCAGAATAATCACTAACCTGCCTGGTGGTGCAGCCTTAGCAGCCTATCAGCATAGGCTTGCTGATTCATAGCATGGTCACCTGCAGCTGTAAAGTAAATGAAGTGATATTGAGACATACCTATCCATTATACATACTCCATTATCAATTCTTACATACTGCATTCCATGGCTACATACTCAGTTGTGGGGCATTCTGCATCCCACAGGCCTCCTGTATCCACTGGTTCAGGTGGTCCAGCTTTCATGTCTTCAGGTCTGCATGGTGGTGACGGACCTGCTCACCAGTCCGAGTAACACCTGTGGCACTGGTGAGGTCACGAGCTAACCGGTTCCAAGCCTCTGCCTTGTACTCCGTCCCTTGGAACTGGCCCTGCAGGAGTCTTGACTCGTGACAGTGGACAAGGAGCCAAACCATGTATTTGGACTCCTCGATGCCCCAACGTTGTGCTCGGAAGCGTGAACTCTCTCCTGCACCTGCTATTCTGACTGCAAATGTGAGCTACAGTCAGTTATGGTGAGTATTCCCACCTATGGGGCTTAAATATGCCGCATTTCCCGCACTTTTTTGTGATTGGCCATTTTGTAAAATTCTCGGCTGACTGCAGACCTGCTTAGTAATGGTTAAACTACCATTCGTAAGTTTATGAATGTTAATAGTGGCTGCTTTCCCTATGTTGTCATGGGTTAGTGGTTCTGTGCTTTGATTATGATGCACAGGGTCCTGGGTTCGAACCTTGTCATTCTTTTATTTTAATACTGTCTAGACAGGCTAGGGGGTGTGGCTGCGTTTAAGCAACTTAGCTCTACGTTACTCCCCGGTGCCCTACGATGCCCTGGTTGGTGTGGCGCGCACGTCCGCGCAAACACATTGCGCTGGGTAAAGCGCTTTTGAACTTTGGGCAACTCTATTGCACTGGGTAAAGCAATATTAAACTATGGGCACCTCTGTTTAGCTGGGTAAAGTGCTATTAAACTATGGGCACCTCTGTTTAGGTGAGTAAAGTGCTATTAAACTATGGGCACCTGTGTTTAGCTGGGTAAAGCGTTGCTTAATGGCAGGCTATTATATATCTGGGTCCTTTAAAAATATAGATTTTGTTCACTGATACATTGGCCATTTCACTGCTTTTAATAAAATTTTAATCATATATGTCAGGTATTATTTCAAATACTGATTTAAAACATAAATAAGAAGGGGAGTGGTGGGATTTGAACTGTGAATGCCTCGTCTGTGTGCATACACTCTACCATTACGCTATTGCAATTTGGTGTGATTTGCATAAACATTCTTACTTATGCTCTTCCATGTCAGAATTTCTAACTATAGCTAAGCAATGGGCACACCTGCGCACACACGCGCAAATACGGCAGCTATATCGTGGATTTAAAAAAAAAAAATTTTTACTTTTTATAACTGAGATGGGGGTTTACAGTGTCAGGGAGTTTGGTGTTGGGTGTAAGCACATTTGAGTGAACTCGCTCTTGTGTGTTGACATTTTTCTTTTACTACACTTGCAGGGGTGTAAACATTTAGACCGCTCAGCAGTCGGACACGCCCCCTGCTTTCATACTCAGTCCATGTAAGAGCTATGGTTGAGTCAGCATGCCCTTATGAATATTCATGGAACGCTGATGTCATACCATTCAACTGCAGCCTCTGAGTAAGACTTATTAACTCTTACATGGAGGATTTGTGAATCCGGGGGTGTGTGTAAAAGAATCTGCCACCTTAGTTCTTTTAACTCCAACTGGAGTCCCCAAGGTTTCTTGTCACTAAATGTAACGTGGTCAATGGCCATACATTTAAAACTGTGGCTCATATTGTCATGAGTGTGCCTAGCTAGTGCATTATTGTTATTCTTTCTTACAGCATAATCGTGTTCATAAATCTTCGCACTAAATTTTCTTTCTGTTTTATCTATGTAAAATGCTGAGCACTGGTCACCACTGCTTTAGAGGAACAGTTATATTTGCCTTTTACAAAACATTCTGTGTTGTTTATTGTAAACTTAGTGCCAGTTTTAACCTTGTGACACCAGTTGCAGGACTTACATTTATACATACCCAAACGAATAGTTGTAGTATGGGTATCTCCTTTCCTAAGGAGGTCTTTTAAATTCGGACCACTTCTGCATGTCACTACTGGTGTTTCACCTAGGTGGATTCTGATGTCCAAATATTCCATTAAAATATCACAGTTTTTACAAAAAATTGACTTCAGACTATGTGAGTCAGAATTGTAAGTGACAATTAAAGATCTAAGAAAAGAACTTCTATTCTCATTCAGTCTTCTAGTCTCAGTGCTGGATGAAGCATTGCCAGAAGTGTAAACGTCAACTATTGGCTTGAAGTGACCCACTCTTCTCTTCTGCATGACTTCCTTAATGATCTCACTAAGTAGCTCAGCTGGGTATGCCCTTCTTTGGAACATGGATTTTAAATTACTACACTCTAAAATGAAATCCTCCTCTCCAGCGATCATACGGGCTGCTCGGGCGAGTTACCCTTTTACGACTGAGCTCTTCTGATGTACGGGATGAGAACTGGTGTAGTGTCGAAAAGACATGGAATAGGTTTCTTTTCTATGAATTCTAGTAGCATACCTTCCAGTGTGTGTTTCCTTGTACAAATGGACATCTAAATAATTCATATGGTCCAAATTTATAACCCACGTGAACTGTAGAAACATGGTAGTGTTATTAAGGTATACCAAAAATTCATCAAGTTCAGAAGGGGAACCCTTCCAGATTAAACTATTATCTTGATACCTGTAGTACAACTTGACCAATGGATAAAAATGAGATTAAAATAAAAAAATTCCTCTCCCAGTGTGCCATGACCATTTTCGCAAATCCCCCCCCCCCACGCAAACTGATCCCATGGCCACTCCTGTTGTTTGCAGAAAATACTTCTCATTAAAGGAGAAGTAATTGTTTTTTAATACAACTTCCAACAATTCCAAAATCAAATTAAATTCCTCTAAAGCAGTGGTCTACGTGGCCACATGTGACCAGTGCTCAGCGTTTTACATAGGTAAAACAGAAAGAAAATTTAGTGCAAGGATTTATGAACATAATTACACTATAAGAAAGAATAACATGAATAATGCACTAGCTAAGCACGCTCATGACAATATCAGCCACAGTTTTAAATTTATGGCCATTGACCACGTTACATTTAGTGACAAGAAACCTTGGGGACTCCAGCTGGAGTTAAAAGAACTAAGGTGGCAGACTATTTTACAGGCAGATAAACGGCTTGGTATTAATGACAGGACAATCATCACCCCTGTGTTAAAATTGACAGCCCTTGAAAGGAAAGGAATAGCACAAAGTCTAACCTTTTAGAACAAACATCTCACTGCATTAGATTTATCCTTGCTAATCTTGAAGGTTGACTTTCAGGATACTAACATATGCCCCCGGATTCATGAAGCCTGTGCCAGGCGCAGGTGTAGCGTATGTGGGATAATGCCAAATATGTCCGCTGAGCGATTCAGGTACGAACCAACTCCACGTGCACTACCGGCATATGCCAGATGTATGCAGCCCTCGGCATAGGTATGCAAATCACCCCATGCACAGTGTCGCGCCATGCTAATGAAGGCATACAGCGATTCACGAAGTGGTGCAGGCGTAGCGCAAGCCCATGGAAATGTAAACCAAAAAACATGGTTTACATTTTCCCAAATAGAACACCAGAGTTATGGAAGCGGACCGGACTCATGTATTATAAAGTTAACATATGCCAATGGAGAAATACACAGCCAATGGCACAAGAAAAGATGTACAACACCTAAAAAACAACATTTAATGTCATATCCACAGTAACGCACAGTACAACTGCAGGGCATGTGTGCGCAAACAGGAATACAAAGGAAATATATACAAATGTCATAAAATCTCAATGAAAGGCAAATCAGGATTGCACCATAATACGCAATGGTAGGCATGGCATACCACAAGCAAGGCGCAAGGGTTGCCAAGGGCCCGCGACAGTGTTCGGCGCTGTAGCTATGAATTAGTAGTCAATGCTATGCAAATGAGGCAGGTAATACTGAATCCCAAACGTCCCGCTGGATTAAGGATGTACCTGACGGCGCAGCGCTATAACACTGAGGAGTGTATCAGAGGTGATACATGACATCAGCAGAGGGGTGTGGCACCGTATCATTAAGCACAATGGAGCATTGCAAATCTGGTCTGGCCATTGCTAAGCAAAGCTGTAGGACAGGGGTGGGGAGGAAGGTATAGAACCGTTTAGCTGAGAGCACACATGGTGCCCGAAAGCGCATGTGTACGGCGATGAAATCGTGCCCGAAACCCGGTAAGCGGATCAATGCGCCACGAACAATAGCACAAACAGGAAGGTCAGGGGAAGAAAAGAAGGAAATGCCAAAGCAGGGTAATTGGCGCACTAATGAGCAATTAACACCAATCAACTCACGGCGGCCAATCGATGGCAGTAGACAAGCCTGCATGCAGAAACCTGCAAAACAGGATAGGGGAGGCATAGTGTTGTGAAGAAAGGAGGGGAGGACTTGGAATGCAAAGATAGGAGAACTGTCATAGCAGAGCAAAGCAAACCCACAGTAGACCAACAATAGCACACATTACGCAAGATAAGCCAGGTCTAGGAAAGTACAAATGAAAGCAGGCAGCTGGATGCATGCCAGCAAATGGTAGGTGTAACATGCACAAATGTAAACGGAAGGGCAGGAGGTAATTCACGGCATCCAAATGTAATACAACACCAAAGGCAGCACAATAGTGGTTCCGTTAATAAAACACAGAAGATACCCTATAGCCAAGATCGTACATACACACCCTATGACATCATCAGTGTTCACAGCAAAACAATATAAAGTGTGAAAGCACCCAACACACACCTGTGTATTCCCAAACACTGCACCATAGGTGTAAACAGACAGGGAACTTTTAAAATGCACATGTTGGGAGCTGCCATAGCTGTGATTCATCAGCATGTGTTACAGACCGGCGGTGTTGTGGAGGATGATGCCGACAACCACAGTAGGCCTCGGGGGAGGAGAAGAGTGTTCAGACCAAGGGTAACCTACCAGGGGCTACAAGATCTGGAGATAGTAGAGCATTACAGGGTGGACAGGGACATCTTACAGCAAATAGGGCTGTGCTGGCCACACCTGAGAACCAGAAACAACAGAGGGGAACCCATCCCAGTGGACACGAAGGTATGTGTAAGCTTGCGAATACTAGCCACAGGTACCTTTCAAAGGCCAACTGGAGATATAATGGGGATCTCACAGGCATCGGCATCCAGGGTACTACACCACTTCCTGGATGCCATGTTACCACATGCCAATGAGCATATATACTTCCCCTGAACTCAGGAGGAGTTAGCCAGCAATATGCATCACTTCCACCGTCTGGCAAACTACCCGAAGGTACTGGGTGCGATAGACTGCACGCACATACAAATCAAGTCACCACCCAGTGAGTATGGTAGGCGCTACATAAACCGCAAGGGATTTCACTCCATCAACTGCCAGGTCGCGTGCAATGCCCAGGCCATTATCATGGATGTGTGTGCTGGCAGCTCTGGAAGCTACCACGACTCCCATATTTGGCATGCCTCACAGCTGTATCAAGTATTTGTCAGGGGGGACATCTCACAAGGCTACCTTGTGGGGGATGCTGGCTATGCACTGGAGCCGTGGATGATGACCCCCATCAGAAATGCACACACATCAATGCAAGAATGCCATAATGAGGCACATGTACAAACCAGAATTATCATAGAGCGTGTGTTTGGGATGCTGAAATCACGGTTCTGGTGCTTGGACACATCTGGTGGAGCCTTGCAGTACTCTCCAGGCACGTGTGCCCACATCTTCATAGTATTTGCCATGCTACATAGTATGATCCTTCGGAAACAGCTGCAGCAGGGTCAAAATGGGGGAGGGCCTCACAGCCCACTGCAATTGCCAAGGCCAACACAGTCACAGAGGGATCCAGACCACGGACACACTGTGCCAGCCCCAGTAGACAGACGGAGGAGTGTCCAATATGCCTATACCTTGGCAAAGAGGGAACGTATAGCACATACCTTGACAGTGTAGGCTCCCATGGACTGACACCCCTCCCCACTTGCACACACAGTAACATGGATGGCACACAAACACGACTACCTGTAAATTGTGATGTATAGGTGGCCCACTGTGGAATCCTACATAGGCAGCTCTCAAACATTGTACATGCAACAGCCATTAGAACACGGAAGTGTCAACACCTGAACAGTAGATGCGCCTATCAGCATCTATCAGTGCTGTGTGTATAGGTTCTCATGTACATCGGTAGGCACACGCCCGATTGTCAGAGGTAAAGCACCAAACAGGGCAAACAGTGATTCCCATTGCCACACCATCGAGTAAGCAACTGTTGTTTACTGGAGCAGAGGCAATTGCGGGAGCACATGTGTGCAAGCACTGTCCTACACACACTCATCATGGATTCCCTGCTGTGTTACTGAGGAGCTCCACAAAATGTAATCATGGAAGTTGTGTCAAGGCAGGGGATGTACCCATGACAGGCATTCATCACACCAGCATGCTGCATCTACGGTCGTATGAAGGTGTAGCACATTATTGGGTGTAGCTAATTGTGATATACATACCCAATGCCAGAGTACAGCCAGTAAACATCACATGGACATACCATTAACTGGACTCATCAATTTGTAAACTAACAGAGTTATCCATGTGAGTGTAGTGTGGAGTAACTGCTGTAGTGTACTGAACATACAAAATGACATAATACGTGTACAACCCCCAGATGTCCAAGTGGTACATGCAGTGACTGTCGTGCATGTTCCCAGTCCTACGTCCCGCAAGGGATGTAACGTAATCCCGACGGCACGGGTAATGCATTCCGGATGCAGGTCATCAGAATATGTGTAGCACACATTAACGGGAATAAGCGTTGCCCACAGCTGGTAAGCAATGTTTAAATACGACTATATGGATATGCGCAAAACAGGGCTAAGCGTCACCGACCACTGCGCAGATCACGGTCAATGATGTACAGAACAGGTGAAACCAGCATTAGTCACCCCTGAACAAATAGCGCCTGCTCTGAAGGGTAAAATGACCACTGCCAGGAGTGGAACAGGCATTCATGTATACAATCACCCAACACTATTGCTATGCAAAATGTACGTACAGTAGGGTTGCCACAGTTCAAATGACCAATGTGGGACATACACCAGATGTCTGCAGGATGACACATACACTCGGCCAGTACAAAAACCAGAACGTCAGTGTTTTGCATAGATAAAAAGCTTATTCTAGTAATGGTCGCAGGTAAGTGTTCCGTGTCCTGTAACATGTAGGTGGGTCAGATACAGAATAAGTGTTTTATGCAACTATGACATAAACTATAGGGAATATGTTTGTCCCAAAGTCACAGGACATTTGCTATGCTCACAAATATTTTGCAGGAGACAACTGTACAAAGAGGGACTGTCCCTCGCAAAGTGGGATTGGAGGTAATCTTAACCTATGGCAGGTGTGTAATGTGACAGGTACAGACACAAACGTGCGAAGTCCAGAAAATACAGTATACACTGACAAACACACAATGAAAGGCATAGCATGCCTGTCACCACCCCTGTCCGAGATATGTATGTATATATGTATGTATATATATATATATATATATATATATATATATATATATATATATATATATATATATATATATATATATATATATATATATATATATATATATATATATATATATATATAATATATATATATATATATATATATATATATATATATATATATATATATATATATATATATACACACATATATAATACAGATAGAAAGGGCGATAGTGTGATATATGTCGATATATAAGGGGTCACTGACATCTGCAAATATATAGATAAGTCGACGACATTCAAAACACCTTTGAGGTACAAATAAATAGGATACCGCCAACTATGGAACGTGTCACACACCAACACGCATAACCAGGTGGCTGAAAGACAGAAAGAACGCAGTACTGGAACAGTAGAACTGCGAGCAATATGACGATAGTAAGGACATGTAGTCACCGCTGCCGGCAGTGCAGTCCACGTAGGTACCGTGTACAGCTGTGGTTGTGAGTGATGTAGCCTGTGTATGTGTGTGTTGAGGGTGCCATGTGTGTTCCCGTGTGTCTGTAAAGTGAGTGTGTGTGTGCCCGCATTGTGTGTCTGTAGGTGGCAACTCGGAGGTAGATGATTACGGTAGGTGCGGGTATAGCTAGCTGTAGGCATGCGGTAAACACCTGTCCCACTTTGGGAGGGACAGCCCCCCCCTGGGCAGGTGCGTCCTGACATGAAACATTACAAAGGGCAACTGTCCGAGAGTTTAGGACATTAGTATGTCCCAAATATTATGCAATAGTTGCAGGAAATACTCATGCATGTATGTAAGAAACGGAAATGTTACATGCAAACTGATAAGTAATTAAGGTCCAGGAACAATTGGTATGTAATGAGGATAAAAGTATGTGCTATCCTGTGTACTGACCATGGCCATATGTCAGCCTGTAAACACCACTGTGTGACCTGCAAGTGTCCAACTATGGCCATATGAAAAGGTGGCAAGCCATGTCACAGAGGGTCTGACGCCAACACCACTGCAATGACTGCAAATATCTGGGACAGACATACACGGGATAGCGGTCATTTACAAATATCCCTGCACATATCGCCATACATCCAGAGGTATGGAAGTATCAACCTCACCCACATAACATATAGAAACCAATTAACAATGGCCCAAAGTAAATTCCCGTAACAGAAGTCTATTAAGTGATAGCAGTGAAATTAGGGAAGGGGCCCACACACATATATATATGGACTAAGTAGAAATGCAAGCCCCACAAAACCGTATATGCTAAGTACACCCACCTACATCTCCCACACTGGAAACAATAGCAATACAGACCCTAGCCACAGCCCAAACATCTAGTTAGTCAATTACATCTGCTGAACCTTTAACATACCTTGTGAGGGACACATTTAAAGGCGCCATGCAAAATTGTATACGTTGTATAACGGAACAAACGGTGATGTCTCAGGTGTTTGCAATAGTTCGTTATCAGTCACAGGTAGAACCACATACTCAAGCCGTCACACACAATCCACGGGGGACATGACTCCAAAATAGACTTGGCTCTACACATCGCAGTTGCAATTACACACAACAAAACACAATACAGGCCGTCTCCCCAAAGGCAGGGCAAATGGCCAATGCCCAAGTGGAGAATTCAATTATACCCCACTGTTGTCACATAATTGGTGAATGGAGTAGCTGCACAGCTGAAGTTCACGTAATTAGTCACACCAGACCACCAATTGGCGGCAGTAAACCACATGTTGCAGGTATAGATGTATATAAGGATGACTTGCCAGATATGCAAACTGTATGCTCATACTGTAAAACAGTTTAAAGAGTGATACAGAAGAGCGAGATAGAGACGAAATACCAGAACGATGTCAAGGTATGTAGAACACTAACTGTATGTATAGTATGTTCTGTATTAAGTTATGTCAGTGTATACATAGCCTGGTTTGCAGTAATTAAAAGTGTCCGCCATGCATAAAGTGGGGAATGGTATTTATGTAGTGATGTCTTGCTGATTGTACTAATGCTTGTAGAAGTTGTGCGTCCAGCAGTGGGCCACAAGGTAAACAGCACAGACACCACAAGGGATGCAAAATGATGGCTTTAAATAGAACAATGTCATATGACCCGCCATCAGTGGCAGGGTATGTCCAATAAGTATGTGCCATAGCAGGGGATAGTATATGTGGATATACTGTAACAGTACGCATGTCTATGGGCATATAATGTCAATGACATGTCTAAGGTGGTCCCTCTGTGCAAGTATGCTTTGAGTTATGGGATAACATGTAAAGCATGTGTAATGTATAGTACAGTAGATTGATATGTCAGATATGCTACACAGGAGAACAGGCATATGATGCATAACAAAGGTATTGTATAGTGATGTGAGTAGTATGTAATTCATTTATGTATAAACAGTTATGATGAAATAAATAATGTAATCCACTCTGTGCATTTGCAAAGGATGCTAACATTACTCCCATACTAGAATAGCAGAAGAGATGTGACAGACAAACATGAACATGATTGGCGTGTACAATAACAGGATACATATGGCCTGTAGTCATGGGACATTGTAATAGCATGACAGCTAATCTAACTGGAAGGGCTATTCCAGTAACCATGCACAAAGGACATGTAATAGCTCCACAGGTTCATAGTGGGATACCATGCAGTCTGGCAAGTCTATGTGTAACAACAACTACAGTGTGCACACCAGTGGCACCTCTCTAGGGTAGGGTCCTGTGAACAGAAGAGCCATGTGTAACCTGCATCTCTGCACAGTACAGCCACTGCAGTGATCCCTGGCGTACATGTGTCCACCATCCACCAAGCGAGGTATTACATGAACACTGCTACTGACTGTCCATGCGTGATGTACATAGGAATCTTGTCCCAAAGCATGGTGAGTGTCCGGTCTGGGAATGCAACCCCCAAGCACATGCCACACACTGTCACTTGTGTGCACATATCCATGAGCATCATGCTCATAGTGACTATTGTTTATGTCGTGTATGCAGAGTATATCCATTAACATATTTGCAGACATGGACTCTGTCTTTGCAGCAGAGGTCACCCCTTAGTATGTAGTCCGCAAATGTGTACAGACGTGGTGTCTGTACATAAGCCGCAAACTTTAACTGTCGTAGCTCAATAAACATCATGCCGTTTTAATGTTGAGTTATGTAAAGCTGTTGTGTAAGGTACACCCTAAGCGAGGTGATGTACCCATGGATGTGTGTATAATTCCGGTGTTCAGAGGTACAATGGGTGCCCATGTACCAACTACACACCCAGTACAGACATGTATGGACACGTAGAAGGATATCCATGCCACAGTGGCAATGTGGTAATCACAGGAGTGTGTGCGACATACATGTGGCTTACAAACACGTACAATGCGACATGTATGTAGGGAACTAAGACCTATGTGATAACCAGTGGGTGGATGGTGTACTGCAAAGGTGATGTTCATACCAAGTGTCATGCAGGTTGAGGCCATGATGTTCATATCGGTATCCGTCACAGTGACACCCGTATGGATGGGGTCTGTATCAGCTGGTGGAGCAACAACGGTGATGGGTATGCAGTGGTCTGTAAAGCTAGGCAGGGAAGTCCCCTCAGGGAAGCATATACCGAACATGAGGGCCCCATGACTGGGGACTGTGGTATGCCAAGTGTAACTGGAATGCAGTATGTTATATGGTATGACACCCTCAGTGTGTGTGTCCCGTCCATTAGCCACTTTGCATAACATCCTGAGACATATGTTGTGATGTGCAGGTGGATGTGTATGTTGTCAATTACAGAATGGAGAACGGTGCTGAAAGGCAGTGAGAGGACAATGTAGGCTGTGTGGACCCCCATGTCATCATCACCTACTCTGGCAACTGTATGAAAGGTGTTCAACAGGTGTAGGAGGCATGCTGTGGCCCCAACAAGACCAACCCAGCTGGCATCAAAGGACCAGAGCACAACAAAGACTCAGCGAATGATGTCCATGATGATGTGCCCTATAGCCGTGCATAACAGTCCAGTGAGGTGTGTAGGGCAATAGTCCCAGTCATGCATTGTGGCGCCACCTGTGTGGAGTGTAACTGTCACTGTGTGCCAGTCAGGGGCCACAATGTCTGGTACAAGGCTATTACTGAATATGGTGTCCCAGTGGGGAGACATGCCGTTCAGAGGTCTGTGGACATCACAGCCTGGGATTTTGTAGGGTGATAAGGGGCCAGTGTCCTAGGACATATAGAGTGCAGGTCAGTACTGTGTAGGTGTGACCGCAGGTACACCGCAATGCTCCTGCAAGGAATGTGGCCCCGTAGGGAGTGAGAGGGCGTAATGTTAGCATTGAAGCCATCAGACAGTATGTTGCCAACATCACCTGCTACTGTCATGTTCCAGAGTGACAGTTGTATGTGTGAGCAGATGTGGGTATTGCATACGACTACTGACAAAGCACCATAATGCCTTGTGGTACATCTCGGAATGTGTCGCAGTAATGTGTACGTAGCTAGTTATGGAGTATGTGATGAGGGATCCCATGGCCCTACCGAGGCTGACCAGTGAGTTACTCCACCCATGGGAATATACACTACTGTGCAACAGCCCCCACCTGTTGTTGTAAAGTATGTCCATGGAACCGCACCCCCAGAGTGTCATCTGTTATCTGGTGTGTACCATCATGGCTCTGTGTGGAATAGCATGAACCATATTGTCGTGTACGTGCTAATGAAGTGCACTGGGGTATGTCTCAGCATTTGCATGTGCATTGTCCACCTGCACGTGTGTCACGACGTCAACTACTGCTGTCATACGACATCTGTAGTAGGTGTTGTAGCACTCATCTACTGTGTATGCCATGAAGTGTGTGGTGCTGGTATGTGGCTAACAAGGGTGAGTAGCATACGTTCGGATTCCACCAATGAGGGGATAACCCCAGGTGTGGAAAAGCAGTCACATGTTGGTAATGTCCATGTCAAGGATACTGTTGGTATTGGAGGTGGTGTATGGGTCGAACCAGCCGAGCGGAGGTTATGACTCACGGACAGCGTACGCCTAATGTGTCGGTACATGTGCAGCTATCACAGTTAAGTGTGGGTCACTGTCAGTCTCACATCAGTAGCAGCAGTAGTTCCGGACACTGTTATATGCACGTGGAGCACCTGTGATGCATTGTGCTAAGTAACCAGCCGGGATGTGTGTACAACATAGTGGAATATGGGGACACCTCAGCCGTGGGTGTGCCAGTCCAGGTACGTGCCTGAGAGGTACGGTCTGTCTATAACCAGTCACTGCAGATGTGCTCTGCAAAGCCAAGAACCAGGTCCCAGTCACTGCAGAGATATTGAAGTGGTGCAGTGTCAGGTGAGCCTTGCCTGCGTGCATCACAGAGGATGATGTCAAGCATTGTGTGACATGACCACATGCTTTGCTAGCCAGTTCCCATTCTGGTGGTGACTGTTATTGGACACTGTGCAAGACAGGCAGTATAAAAGCAGCAAGAGTCCAACATGTGATCCGTAGTCCCAGGGCTGACAGGTGCAGGTCAACTGTGCCACAGTATCATATTGTTTGACCAGGTCTGTCAAAGTGGACGTATACTAGATGCCTGTGGAATGACAGCAGAAGCATGGACAACTGTTGGGAGTGACACAGTCACTCGTAGTACAGTGGTAACAGGTCCGGATGACCGCAAAATGCTCCCCAGGGCTTGGACTACACCATCAGGGCTACAGCACTGGTGGGCTATTGCATGTCCCTGCACATGTAGTCTGTGTCCTGAGATACAACTTCAGTCGCACAAACATGGAAGATGAGTCACATCGTACCTACTGAGTTGTGGCATGTGTGCATAGGTTATGTTACAGAACCAGTTACTTGACAGCAGGATGTAAGTGACTATTGCCTTGTGTAGCCTACTGAGTGGAACAGCAGTGTGACTGCCGACAGTCACCTATGACAGGTGTGTTGTGTATGTTATGACACCCTATTGGCTGTATGTGATGGGCACACGTGTCTGTTGGCTATAGGTTGGTGTGGTTGTGTTTGGCAATGTGGGCTGCTGTTGGTGCCCACACAGAGTATGGAGGGGTACTGTACAAGGTGTCTCCGTAAGTGTGGCCTGTGGTGGGGATCATGTGGGACTATGTGATGTGTGGGGTGTGTTGCCAATGTTGCACATCCCCACATGACTGTCAGGTGCAGTCAGGGTTGGTGACAGCATAACCCCCAGCAAGGCTGCATATGTGCATCCCCCACTGACTGTACTGTTGTATGTTGGGAGGTGTGCATTGACTGTGTACATGAGAATAGCTCTATTGCCACATGTACAACATAGTCATCATAGTGACAGGCAATAGCACTGGTATGTGCCAGTTGGACATGCCTGTATATAAGTGGTACGTGCCAGGTGGACACGCCGTATAAACCACCATGTCTCACAAGGTATGTGAGTGATGTGTGTATGACAGCTATTGTACTGTAAGCAAGCTGGAAATGTATGGACAGACAGTGTATCTGTGAGGACTGGTGTGAAATGGGTGCTAAACTAAGCAGTAGCTCATAACGTGCCAAGAAGTTCTGAACAAGTGCCGAGCATGCCCATACATTACAGATAGGGTGTTGGATAATATCAACCCACAAGTGTTGACGACAGTTATGATTGGTGGCATTGCATCAGAACACTGCCGGGTATGGTCTGCAAGTCCATGAACCATTATCAATGTAAATGTTAGCAGTACAGATGTACAAGTCAGTACCGATGTTTGGCTACAAATGCCTTTGTATGTCACAGGAGTGTTCTACTAGTGGCCTGTTGACAGACTCACAACTACTAAAGGTGCTACAGTGACATGTGCATATCACACGGTGTCAGCTACAGTAAAAACCAGGGTTAATGTGTTGTACCCCACCTGCATTGTAGCCCATACCACACAGACAAATGTCAGCCATCTGTGTATGTGAGGATGTGAATGGCCATGACCTATGGGCAATAGTTGTTACAGTGCTGCGAACAACATACAGAATGGGCTGTGTGTGTGAGGTGTGTGACATATGTGCACATTCTGGTGGATGATATCAACACCACTAGGGGAATACCCCTGTACCCATTAAGAAACACCTAGGCTGTGGTCAACATTATGGACACTGTGTTAGGGATGGTGTAGTGAAGCACACCTCCCTGAGCAGGAGATGTCTCCCTGGCCCTTTAGGTAGTCATCCAAGGTACCCATGACATGACAGGGTGGTATCCATGAGCACGGAGATCATTGGACAGGCATACACAGCACCCGTGTGACCAATATTGGAACACATATCACCCTCCAGGTGTAGGGCCCATGTGTGGATGGCCGATACCAGCCTCCACAATACTCACCTCCAGTATGCAGCATGCTATCCACCTTGCATGCAGACATATGCCACACTATGCTGTTAGACATGCTACATGTCCATAGCCTGATCTGAAAGACATAAGTCATGGACAACCACCATCCTATGACTAGGATGGCCACATGCTGGACAGATCCCTGTGTCATACCTTTGACATACTCCTGCCATACCATGCAGCCCTGTCCACATAGCTGCACATATCATCCCTGTCATACATGGTGTGATGGCCGTATGGTGGATGTAGTATCAACTATCTGGATCAGTAATGTGTCACTGATGCCTCTCGCGGTGGTGTAATGGGTGTCGGATACAGCTAGAAAACCCAGCCCGTACATGCTATGGCCAATAAGCTTACCTGCGAATGATGTCCGACTAGCCATTGTCCCATATCTATCACATGTGCAACACAGGCGATCCGTGGCAGGATGTTGAACAGATGTACAGTGCAGTGTGGATGTCTATGGCAAAACAGATGCATGTACAGGTTTCCATGCGTACTTGGTGCATTGTCACTGCACAAGTCCAGTAAGGCTGTGTCTCTGTTGATATGTGAAATATACACAGCATCAAGGTCAACAGCATTACCATGGATACATCAGGCATGTGTAGATAGGTAAGAACACCAGTGCAGGCAAACAGACATGCCCACATGAAGACAGACGTCACATGCAGTAGGAACCCTAATGAGGTGACACACATATATGGGGATGATATCCAATGCATACTGGGTGTTACATGTTTCTGACACATACATGCCAGTCGTGTTAGTGTCATGTTGATTTGCAAAGAGAACTGTGCAGATGTACTAGAAATGTATGTGCAGCAGTATCACTGTACATGTCTGTAAATGTGACCTGTCACCTTCATCATGTCTTACAGATAATGCCTCATACACGCCTACCAGCATACAGCCGACAGAAGGATGATGTCGTAATCCTGTACCTCCATGAGAACTACGAGGTGTTATTTAGCCATGTGCCACAGCACGCACAGCAGCGGGATGACCTGTGGCAGGATCTTCGCAGGAGGGTCAACGAAGTGGGCGGCCACAACCGCACTTACCAGAGGGTACGCAGGCACTGCATGGACTTGATATGTCATGCAAAACAGCGTGCCACTGCAATCGCCAGGGAACAAGGTGGTAGAGGTGGTGGGCCACCGACCCAGCCTCCTCTCACACACACAGAGGAGCTACTGGCCAGTCTGGGAACACCCTCAGAACAGATCCCACAAACACTAGCTGCCATCGTGGAGGTGGGTGTCTCCCAACTAATGAGCCTGGAGTTGCCTGGTAAGTTAGTACTGAACATATGGTTAGTATATCCCACGTATGTGTATGTGTCAATGTACATCATGTAATGTAACAACATATGCAAGGTATGTGGACACACATGCTTTATGCTACCCTGTGTATGCACCATACCTCTGAACTGTACAAGTATTTGCAGGATGTCCAGATGTCTGCCTCATATTGTCGGTGTGTTCCCCTTAATATCTGTCCCTTTCTGGAAAATAGCTGAGGAATGGAGTCATTAAATGATGACATACATTAGTGTTTATGACTGCTCATTCTGTGTAAAACCCATGTGCATGCAAACCTATTAGTCTAGCAAAATTTCTAAGTTTGTAAGAGCAATATGTCACAGTTGTCCCTATATGTCCCCCATCATAGTAGGCTTTGTCCACATTTATTGTTATAAGAGGTTGAGAGGTATGGTATGCACACATGTGCTTACTATATGCTATTGTACAGGCAAATGTGTTAACTTGCACTGTGCATGTGCACCCTGGGGCTGTCATACAGTCACAGATAATGTTCATACTGCTGTGTCACCCTATACAGGTACCTCTGGTGTGCCGCACAGACAAGAGTCCATTGCAGGTGAGACTGTCATCGGTATCAGGCATGTCAAAGCATAGATCTATTCGCCATGTGGCCAGTTAATACATGGATATACAGGTCGCATCACCCATCATCCACACAGGCCACCCATGTGCAATATATACAAATGAAATGACACACAGACATGAAACTACAGTATTTGTCATTGCTACATGTGTGTCCAGCTGTGCATACAATGGTGGAGGTGTTCTACAATGGAGGCATATGTACTATACAGTGGAACAACACGTGTGGTACACAAACCAGTACTGCACAGTGAGCAGTGATATGGGTAGACCACAGGCATCACCATTGTGTTATATGCCCCTGAAATGCGTTCACACATTGTGATGTTCCATCCGACATGTCTGAGACACGTAGCATTTTGGTTGCAATATTGTCACAATTTCCCCTAACCCATACCCCACATACCACACATACACCTGTTGTCTGCATAGCCCTGTGGATGGTGACATATCCAACATCTATGGGTGTATGTCATATGGCACAACACAGACATGTGTGATAGATGGCCATCACATACATGACCAACACATGTGCACACATGGCCATGGGGGATGGCCAGAGACAAGTAGCCACACAGAAGATGGAATGTGGATACACCCTGTCCCACTTTGTCCACACATGGTCCAATTACAGCTGTACTAGACCGATTGTAGAGGTGATGTGGTACGCTGCACATCCTAAATGCCTGTGCACAGCTAGTGGAGGTATCATTGATGTGTACCTCATAAGATGTGTTGAACATGATGTCTGTGTCATAGCATGATGGTAGTCACCTTTACAGATTCCACTGACAGTGACACCAGGCCACAGATACTGTACTTTTCCCCTGCTGCCGTAGGACATCACAGTTAGCTGTGCACCTTGTGTGCGTGGTACATCAATGTCTTGTGTGAAATGGTGATGTGACAGGTCTGCTATGTGTGGACATGGTTGCCAGGCAGCTAACACTCTGTTGTCTTCATGCAGGGGTGTCATCTGTATGTCCTCCAGTGACCATTCACATGACACAGCATGGTTTGGTGTGTATACACCTCAGCATCATAGGTCACAATCCACAGGTATGTCATGGGTATGCATGCAGTTCTGGATATGCAATGCGTACATAACATGGACTGTTTAGCAATATAGATGCCTCATGATGCCATGCAATGGCACAGTGTCTGTACATCACACTGTACAGCAATGTAGATGGCTCACAGTCCCCTACCATGCCCATGCACATTTGCTCAACATGCATTCTATCTGTAGGGCATATGGATAACACCGCAATATAATACCCAGTATGACACCGTACATGTGTCAGGTCACAATTGTGTCAGGCATGCATGCATGTTAATGCACACATCAGCAGATTACATGTCAAGGTCATGTCAGCCATGTGTACCGTTATCCTGTTCTGGTCCACATGTTGTATCATGGGGATGCATGCATACTACCATGATCGTGTGAATTGCATGGATAATGATATGACACCTGCCTGCTGTAGTGTGCATTCCAGGGGGTATGCTTACAAATGCTATTGATGTCTGAGTTGCATGCTGTCAGCTGTATCACAAGCATGCTGCATGCCATCTGTCATATCACATGCAGGGTGTGGCAGTGTGTGTGTGTGTCAGTGTGTATGTGTGTGTGTGTGTGTGTGTGTGTGTGTGTGTGTGTGTGTGTGTGTGTGTGTGTGTGTGTGTGTGTGTGTGTGTGTGTGTGTGTGTGTGTGTGTGTGTGTGTGTGTGTGTGTGTGTCAGTGTGTGTGTGTGTGTGTGTGTGTGTGTGTGTGTGTGTGTGTGTGTGTGTGTGTGTGTGTGTCAGTGTGTCAGTGTGTGTGTGTGTCAGTGTGTGTGTGTGTGTGTGTGTGTGTGTGTGTGTGTGCGTGTGTCAGTGTGTATGTGTCTATTGTAATTTAGAGTCTTTCTTTGCATTCACAGATGATGTAGGTGCATTACCCTCCTGCGGTCCATCTGATAGTGTCCCCACAGATGCTAGCAGTGATGAACATATGCACGAGGTACAGGCAGGGATGTCAGGGGTTGAATCTGTGCCAATGGTTGCCATCCCAGCTATATCCCCCTATTCCCCGCACACAGTTCTGCTGCCAACACATACCGCATCTACAGTGGCCATAGAGGAAGGACAGTCAGCATATGTTAGCGTTGAACAGGAACATGTGGTGGCTACAGAAGGTTTGTCTCCACACCATGGTAGCAGTATACTGACTGCAGATGTGCCACACAGGCATGTGGTTGGTGCTGCTCGTAGGATGACCTCTGGCAGACATGCACCTGCAGAACATAGCGCAGCAGCTGGAATCACCAGACGCATGTTCCAGACTGTAATGGTGGTACAGGTACTTGCCGAATGGCAGAACAAAGAAGGGCAGAGGCTGCAGAGGGCTGCTATCAGTACCCTAAACAACAACATGCAGGTATTGGCAGTTGCTCAACAGCAGCTTGCTGATGTTCTGGACAGGCGATTGGGTGACATGGTCAGAATCCTCGACCGTGGCATGGCAATCCACGAGTGTGAGCTGTCTGTGCTGGAACATCTGGTAGGGGTGAGGCATAGGCCACATGGACGTAGGCCAGCTACACCACCTAGTGCAGGTCAACGTAAGCGTGCCACCTCACATGGCCGCTCCCATAGTGCTGGTAGCAGTAGCAGTGCAGCTGGTGCTGCGCTGTCCACATCAGGTCACAGCAGGCCACATGGACGTGGCCCTGGATGTTGCCGGTGGGGACACGGTTCTAATGGCCATGTGTCATCAGACAGTAGCCATTCTGTTCCTCTGTCTGGCAGTGCCCGTGCAACCCCTGGCAGGCACAGGATACGTGGCCGTGTCCGGTCACAATGAGCTATACAGCCTGGTCTGTTTAATCTGGAGCTGTCCATAATACCCTTATGTAGGCCTCACAAATGACAGAACTGTGTGCACACATACACGCACACAGCAAACACAACTGTAGGGCTCCACAACACCCACATGCATACGGAACAGACATGTCCATTCAAATCACCGGCCCTTAACCACACACATGATGTCATCCATTGGTGCAGCCTATGCCCCTGGCAAGCAGTATCACCCTGTGCATATGATGAAGCCTGTGCCGCATCCCTGTCATCCACACCATCGGTGCAGGGATATGCTCAAATGGTCTGATGCACAGGGTGAACAGAATAGTGAGAGGTCTATTTAACATTACTTGTGTATGCATATTGAGGGATGTGTATGATGCATTGGTTGTGTGTGAATACTGAGTGCAGAGATATGCTCAAAAGTTCTGATGCCCAGGGTGAACAGAATAGTGAGAGGTGTATCTAACATTACTTGTGTATGCATATTGAGGGATGTGTATGTTGCATTGGTTGTGTGTGAATACTGAGAGATGTGTATGTGACATCAGTGGTGTACTGTCGACATGCACCAGTCATACCATGTAGTCCAGGTGCAGCATGCATTGTGATATATTCACAGTATGTGTCTCGGCTACAACAGTAACAGCATGTTGGTAATGATGCCCTGGTTCCCTCCTATGGTGTACTGGCATGTGCCTACAGGTAGCAGTGTTTGCAGTCCCCCATTTGTAACTGTGGAGTACTCACAGGCACGTATGGCAATATCAGCATGCTAAACATACCCTAAACCTGACTGTTGGAAAGTCGAACATGACACAGATGTCTGCACATATACTGCACCTGAAGCATGTGGTCAGTTGAACAGGCTACAGCGGACAGAGACGTGACATACATACCTGGAAACATTACAGGTATGTTGACATGGTGCAGGGGTTGTACACAGCGGTCTGGCCAAGGATGACGTTAGAGGCCACTTGATAGCATGAGGCCACACTGTGTAGCAGTAATACCCTGTCACAGTACAGGAACATGGCCACATTCACAGGGTCTATAGCACTATAATGCACACCCCATAGTGTTGAAGTGTGGACCCTTGCCTATGTGGTCATCACCCTCACAGTACTTTGCACCCACACGACGTGGCACAGAGAAGGAACATGCACAGGTAGCCAGTATGGCTGGGACCAATGGCATCAACAGGGTAGTAGACTGCATCACCATGAGGGGTTAGTCACCATGAGGGGTTAGTGATCCTGTTTCCACTGTATGGTAGCATACACCCTCACACCAAGCACCAGACAGCCATACATACATACATACACACACACACACTGTGGTGACCAGATATGTGTGTATGGATAGCCGATGTGTGTGATGCACCACACCTACCGACGTCATGCTTTCCACACTGCAGTATGTACAGATCTCTACAACGGTGTACAGGGATGTGTAACAAATGGGATGTAGTCCCCACCATATCTGGCATGTGTGGTCACACAAGCGGACACACATGGCAGTGCTGGGAATGATACACCTGCCATATGATGAGCTGTTTGATAGACATGCAGCAGTAATGTCTGCATTATGTGTACCAACGCTATGTCTGGGAGGATATCAGTGTTACAGGTGTCACATGACATACAGTTGGTAACACATGACCACTGTGTATGCGTTATGTCATCACCGTCAAGTAACAGTGACATAGCGTACTGTTTGCACATAGCATGGTAGGATGGCATGTGACACACCTGTGAGCCATCCCCAGCAAACATACATCTACAAAGGTGGATCACCACTTTATGTACACACATCCCTCCATACATGATGTACAACCAACCGTACTGTCTGTATGTCACCATATACAGGTTTCAATGATGGGGCTGCATTGCGACTGCATGTTGTAGTTAGACACAGCTGTGTTACGGACATCGGCCACTGCACATGCATGGTTGCTGCATGCACAGTACAGATTGTACATATGTGTTGGTCCTACATGTGTCTCCTGTAGCCATGTTTGTATGAATTGCTATTGGTGGACAAGTGTGTTGACATACATAACACATGGACTGTGGTATGATATCACGGGTGTCATGGGCAATTACTACAGGGGAATGTGTCCTCGGTCAACATTGCTACCTCCCGTACTGTGAGCATTCAACAGACATGGACCCACCTTCCATTTGCATGCGTATGATTGCTTAGGCCACTGTTCTGCATGGGGGACAGCAAAGGCTAAGCTATGTACATATGTGTTGCGTGTGTGTGGTCAATGCACACATCCACTACAATCACATGTATGACATATCCAAACATGTGTGTTCGTTGGTGTACAGCAACACTCATCTGTCACAGCTGTGTAAGACCTGGGGCCCCTGGTATGTCTTGAGCTCACCTGGTCATGTATAGTGGTATCATTGCAATGCATAACACCTGTTGGAACCCTGTCAGTACATGTGTACTCTGCACAGTTGCTGTAGACCTCTGTACAGTCCACTGGTCATGTGTCACATGTTGTTGTGGTAATGTATGGCTGTGTATTGCTGCAGCAATGACATGGTGATGTCTCGAGGGCTACAGTGTAGACTGCAGTGTGTACATCTGTGATCTGCACCTGTGACAGCTGTGATGGCAGCTGAGTGTGTACTGGTCACTGCATGTGTGTGACCGCCCTGTGCGTGGGTCAGTTATACCTTACTGTGCCCTTCCGTGTCTAGACTCCGCCTGCATGCAGGATGGCCCACCCAGTGTGTGGGGACAGTTATACCTTACTATGCCCTTCCTTGCTTAGACTCCATCTGCATGCAGGACGGCCCGCCCTGTGCATGGGGACAGTTATACCTTACTGTGCCCTTCTGTGTTTAGACTCCATCTGCATGCAAGATGGCCCTTTGCAGCTGCTAAGTGTGTGAGCATGCCCAGTACACTGTTGTGTAGATCGACACACAGTACAGTCCGAACTGACGTGTATTACTGTGTGGCCATGGCCAGTGACACCTTGTGTCGGTGATGTCCCTCTGTGCATGGGCATGGCCGTTGACATCCTGTATAGCCATGGTGGTCATCCATGCAACAGATGTCCATTTTCAACGTCACGATGGATGCCTACCAAGTACACACTGGTCGACTATCTTGGAGGGTGTACTGTCTCTGGTGCATCCCGTGTTTATGTCTTGTTGTTGTCGTGCTCTGTAAATCTTACGTTGCCCCGATCATACCACTGCCGTGTGTTTCTCTACGTCTACCATGGGACAGTAATATGTCTGTATGCTTTCAGACTGATCACACTCTATACAATCCCTGTCAGCATCCTTGTCTTTGCGGATGATGACACACACCTAGAAATATGCCTCTGGGACTGCTGTGTTTAGTAATCTTGGTAGCGTGTTCTGTAAATGCGTCATGCTGTAGTGTGGTAGGATAGTTAGGTGTATGTTGGACTCCCAGCCCTGCCAAGTGTGTGTGTATGTGTGTGTGCGCGCATGCTTCCGTCCGCCTGGGGACTCAGTCTTGCTTTTAGATGCCTCACACCACAGATATTTCCTACCGACGTCTTTGCCTTTGCGGATGATGACACGCACCTAGATGTATGCCTCTTGGACTGCTGTGTTTAGTAATCTCGGTAGCGCATTCTGTAAATGCGTCATGCTGTAGTGTGATAGGGTAGTTAGGTGTATGTTCGACTCCCAGCCCTGCCAATTGTATGTGTGTGTGTGTGTGTGTGTGTGTGCACGCATGCTCCCATCCACCTGGGGACTCAGTCTTGCTTTTAGATGCCTCACACCACAGATATTTCCTACCGACGTCTTTGCCTTTGCGGATGATGACATGCGCCTAGATGTATGCCTCTGGGACTGCTGTGTTTAGTAATCTCGGTAGCATGTTCTGTAAATGCATCATGCTGTAGTGTGATAAGGTAGTTAGGTGTATGTTCAACTCCCAGCCCTGCCAAGTGTGTGTGTGTGTGTGTGTGTGTGTGTGTGTGTGTGTGTGTGTGTGTGTGTGTGTGTGCGCGTGCGTGCGCACATGCTCCCGTCCGTCTGGGGACTCAGTCTTGCTTTTAGACGCCTCACACCACAGATATTTCCTACCAAAATCTTTGCCTTTGCGGATGATGAGACGCGCCTAGATGTATGCCTTTGGGACTGCTGTGTTTAGTAATCTTGGTAGCACATTCTGTAAATGCGTCATGCTGTAGTGTGATAGGGTAGTTAGGTGTATGTTCAACTCCCAGCCCTGCCAAGTGTGTGTTTCCAGCGGCATGACAACAGTACATTGCGTTTACAGTATTCACACTCCATAACATCCGTGCGGTGTCTTTGCCATTGATGCTGCTGTCTGCAGGCTGGACGTATGCCTGTGTGAATCCTGTGATCTACTAATCACGGTAGCGCATTCTTTAACTGCGTAATGCTATCGTGTGGTACAGTGGTTATGTTTGTGTTCTGCTCCCAACTCTGCCACGTGTGTTGTGTGTGTGTGTTTGTGTGTGTATGTGTCTATCTACATATATATATATACATATATATATATATATATATATATATATACATATATATATATATATATATATATATATATATATATATATAGATATAGATATATATATATATATATATATATATATATATATATATATATATATATATATATATATATATATATATATATATATATATATATATATATATATATATATATAGATATATATATATATATATATATATATATATTGTATATAGATATGTATGTTGGGATTATCACTATTGAATGTGCTGCATTATCTGTACGTGATCACCTTGGATGTATGTGCATCTGCTATGGCTCTGTGATAGTGCACATACTGTGTGCTGTAGTGATCGTGGGTTATACTTGTGTAGTGACCAGTTATTGTGCTGCTGGGTATTACATGGACTTTGGAAACAATGTTAGTATAGCACCTTTGAATGGTCGTATGCACATCTTGGCAACAGTCAGCGGTGGTTATTACATTGGAGAGTGAGTATGGCTCATATCCGTATGTAATAACTGACAATTCTATGCAACTCAGGTTAACATTGCAGACTCACGTTTATCCACAGGTTGTGGTACAGATCCCAGGACTGTATGTGTATACATTGACAGGTGCAGCACTGGGTTGTGTTGGATGCATGGAGGGGTGTCCATAGCCAGTAATGGCGATCTCTACAGCCTGGCAGGTACGGTCTGTGACTGTCCCACAACCTCCTGTATATGGCTGACACAAGCTGTACCTGAGTATATGCACACACACACTTACCACAAACAGCTAAGGCTATCACATACACAAACCCATTGCATCACCATTGGGCCATGCAATAATCATTGTCTCTCACACACACATACACCTACGTGTACATCGGATGGCTCAATGACAGCTCTGGAAATGTAACACCACACCCTGTGCATATGATGTCACCTGGGCCACCACCTGTGATGTATAACATTGATGCAGGATCAGACTAACCTGGTGCTGATGCACATGGTGGCCTTATTCACTGTATAGATGTTAGCATGCTGTTAACACAAAGTGTGTTACTTCCAGGTGTATATCAGCAGGCATGATGCATTGCTGCTATGACCATCAATGTAGCATAGTTTACAGCACTGTTAATTCTGATGATGTAGTCTCCATCCATGTGCCATTTCACTGATGTGTGTAGTATTGGCAGCATGTGTGTCTGAGTGTGCAGTACGTGTGTGATGTGTGTAGTACACATGTATACATGCTTACAAATGCATACACTGGCATACACGGCATTACATGGGCTTCACCATTTGTACACTAGCTTACTCATTCTTCCACACACGCACACAGGCTAACACGCGCACACACATGCTTACTCAGGCTTACTGGCACGCATGGACGTGGATACACTGTGGGCAGGTTTGCAGGTCACATCAGTGGTATCCATGGCGTACACCGTCAGTCTCCTGACTTTCCCTAAGATAGCTCATAACACGCCTCTTCCACTGAGTACTGAAAGCAAACATGTGACACTGCTCCGGTGAGATTACAGTGTTTTATACATACACACTCATGTTTTCACCTATCTTCTACTCTAATAGTCCCCTTATCCTACACTACACTGTAGAGGCTTGGCCCATATGGCATGACATGTTGTGATTCACTATCCTCAGCCTCACTTGCATCAGATTGCCTACAAATGCTTCATTACATCTCTGACAGAGTGCTTCCACACATAACAACCAGTACGCAGTAGCCATGTTGTCTCCAGCTTGCCATTCATCTGCATGGCGTACTAACATCTAACTAAACCTACATTTTGATTGTATATTATACATATTTGACTTGTTTTGAAGCGCAGCACATTCTCGTGGCGCTGCGCTAGGCTTCCACACCGGAGATCGGGGGAGGACAACTACTGTTTTATTGATATTCAATGGACAATGATGCCACTGGCCTTGGATTTGGACATTGGCATGCTTCTTCAACTGTATTCATACTGTATTTTCAGCTGTCATTGCTCCATTTAGCAACATGCAGAATGTTAGTCGCCTAACATCCGGGTACATTTCTGCACATAACTCTGCTCTTGCATGGACAGCTTACTGTTTCATGTATCACGTATTTACATCATTTGCATAGCTTTCAAATGCAAATGGGGTATGTTACAAATCCCAACATTGTCCATGCAATGTTCATGTTACGGGTGGTCTTGCATGCCCCTACGGGTGTTTGCTGAATAGTCTGGCAGTCATCTTTCCTTGCTGTACTCTCACTAAACTCATACACGTCGGAGGCTCCGTGTATCATGGCCTAGGGTTTGCTGTGTGCTATGTCTATTTGTGGTGTATGCATGGCTGTGGGTATGTCCCACTGTCATCATTGGTAAAGGTGACAGCCCGATAGGTACTTCATGTAGACTGCTGTGTCATTTGACATGTCAGCACATACCTGCGGCCAATACTGAACTTCCTACTGCAGCGCTTTTCATACCTTCTGAGTTATCTTGCAGTCGATAATGCTGTTTCCTCAGACATGTATCTGTTTCTGATCATACCTCTCAACCTCCTAGAGCAAAACATCTGTAAAAAGCCTAACATGATGGGGGGACAAATAGGGGCAGATTTTAAATATTGCTCTTACAAACGTAGATAGTTGACAGTATAATAGGTTTTGCATTAGTATGACTTTTCTGAAGGATTTGGGGTCTTAAACTCATATGTTTGTCATTATTTAATGACTTCAGTTCTCAGGTATTTGCCAGACAGGTACAGATTGTAAGAGGAACACACAAAACATATGAGGCAAACATCTGCTCATTCTGCGAGAATCTGTACAGTTGCAAGGTATGTTTCTGATACAGGATATCAATTTCCGTACACCAATACACACAATATATGGCGCCATCACAGGCCAGATGCCATTACATTCCTATTGCAGGACACACCCACCCAGAGGGTTGTATTCTGCACACAGGCCAACAGGTGCTTATCCACACTAATTATTCTATCATGTACCTTATGTGTACGCCGGTATTTGTGCTTTCCGTCAGTGGCAGAGCTCACGTATGAGTATTGGGGACTGGACACTGTATTGGTGACACTGCATGACACCCCGAGGGACACATGTCTTTTGAGTGTATTAACCTTCCATGTTGACTTTCACAGGGCATACGTTGTCATTCACATTTGTCGAAGTACATGCTTTTGACTTGTACATGTTTTGTCATTTGTCCTGACGTCTTTCTTCTCACCTGTCGACCTAGTATCACTAGTTCTGTACATTTATTTAGGACGGGTTGCCTTCATACCTCTCACCTGTACACATTATGGGTAAATGCCCCGAGGTTTGACCTATGATTTTGTTACATTTGTCATAATAATGTGCCTTTCTGGTAGATTGCTGGCAAGGCATGACGGACTGTGAGGTTAGGTAATAATGACTGACATTTCTATTTCATGATTACTAACCCTCATAACATTCGTATTCCTGACTATGCCATTATTCTATCAACGTTCTGACTTTGTCTGGGGTATATTTAATATAGTCCCTATTTGTATTTCATGTACTATGCCTTAGTCCAGCTGTCTTATTCTGAAAGTTTGGCAGGTATGGTTACCATCTTGGTCGTACGCATGTCCATCCATGTTAATCGCCTACATGACACTGATATAGGTCCCTAAGTCTTCCCCCAATGGTTTACACAATATCCAGTAGATGGGTTGTACCTTTTTGTTGAATATAGGTTCATAGGTTCATAGGTTCATACTAGGCTATCTGCCCTAGGGCATTTATAAGCCTAGCCAGAATGTGTTTGGCTTTCGCCACCCATTTTAAATTTATTTTGCTATGCCCTTTTTCGAGGTTAGTATACTGTGCCTCTGTCTAACAGTGACACAGAAGTGATACCCAGGGTAAACCTACGATCTCCCATCCACTCATCAAGATTCCTCTTGAAGAGAGTCAATGAGGGACTCTGCCTAACCTGGACTGGGATTTTATTCCAGAGTGAAGGGAGCCTCTGAGTTATGAATCTGTCCCTCCAGCATGTCCTATTTATTTCAGTGCTGAGGTTCAAGTCTCTCGCGCGCATAGCTCGATGGGATTTGGATTTTCTGAGGTGCAGCATGTCCATTAATTCCGGGTTGGACATGGCTTTATACGTCAGGCACAAATCGCCTCTGAACAGGTGGTATGCCACTGAGTAGAGCTGGAGTTTCTTTAACCGGGCAGCATATGGCATCTGTTTGAGCCCTTTGATCCTCTTGGTGAGGTACTTTTGGGGTCTTTCCAATTGCTGCAGGTGTCTGGTAAGGTACATCCCAAAAGGGGCATTGTACTTAATTATGGGCCTGATGAGGGATGAGTAAAGAGGCAGGATGACCTCCCCTGATCTAGATGTGTATCCCTTCATGATTAGGTGGGCTATATAAAATGTTTTTCTAACCACTTTGGCCACGTGGTTGTCAAATGAGAGATTGCTATCAACTTGGGTCCCCAGGTCCCTAATTACTTCTTCTGTACTTAATGGATTACCACCTATGTGGTAATTTGTGGGCACTTTGTTTTTGCTAAAGGGGATGACTATACACTCTTTGGCATTTAGCTTGAGGCCATGGCTCTGGCAACAGTTGTCTGTTTCTATGAAGCCCTTTTGGAGGATGCTTGTGTCGGCTGGAGAGTCGATTAGGCGCCCAGTTTGCAGTCATCTGCGAATTTGGTCAGCCACAGTCCTTCCGTGTTGGCCTGTACCTCCTAGAAATATTCACCGAACAAGAGAGGTCCCAGGACTGAGCCTTGTGGGACACCACTTGTAACTGGTTTGGAGTCTGACATGGCTCCAGCAATTCTAACCATGTGGGTTCTGTCCTTGAGCCAGTTTGCAATCCATCTAGTGACATAGGGGTTTATATTTAAGCTGGTGAGCTTATCTATAATGCCCGAGTGGGGTATTGTATCGAAGGCATTTGCGAGGTCCAGGTAGGCTGTGCGGACCACCTTCCCCTCATCAATGGCCTTGGTGATTGTTTCAAAGAAATCAACCAGGTTTAAGAGGCAGGATCTGCCCTTAACAAAGCCGAACTGGGTAGGATCCATTGTCTGTAGGCCCCAATATCTTTATTTATGAGGTCCATGATGATCCTTTCCATAGCTTTGCAGACCAAGCTAGTCAGGCTTATGGGGCAATAGTTTCCAGGATCCATTGAGGCACCATCTTTATGGAGAGGGACCACTGTTGCTGTACGCCACTCTTTGGGCACATATCCTGTAGTAAGGCTGAGATTGAACAGTAGTTTTATGTTTGGGTTTAGCTCTTCTTGGAGTTCATGTAGGACGCAGCCCGGGACACCATCTGGTCCCATTGATGCTGTGTTTTTTGCTTTGGAGAGGGCAGCTCTTACCTGAGCATCTGAGATGTCAGAGGGGCAGCACTCTGCTGGGATAGATATTTGCCCTTTTGGTGGGGAGGAGAAGTTTGCTGAACCTGTCAGCTAGGATGTTGGCAATGTCTGTGGGTTCAGTGTATTTTTTGTCATTTTGGACTAATTCTGAGCATATCTGGGAATTACCACCCAGGTTCCTAACATAACTAAAGAAAGCCTTGTGATTATCCTTAGTGGCCTGTGCAATTTTTCTCTCGAAGCTGGCCTTAGACAATTGTATGAGTGCCCGTAGTTTTTTGCTAATACTGATCAGTGATGCCTTCCCTTTTTGGGATTTTGCTCTATCATTTAGTAGCTTCCTCCTTCTATTGTATAGTTTGTTTATGGCTGGGGTCCACCAAACAGGACGTCTGCCTTTGGAGGATTGGGTCTTGGTTTTATTTGAGATCGCATGATCCATGCATTCCTGAAGGTGTTCATAGAATGCGTTTATAAAGGATTCTGCGGTCTGGGCTGTATTTTCCACAGGCCCAGGAGCTTTGAAGGATTCCACCTCGGTTTTGAGGAGTGTGGAATTTGCTTTAGAGAAGTTTTTCACTGTGGTTTTCTGGGCAGGGGGTGGGGTCGGGATGTGAATATCCAGTGAGATTAGTTTATGGTCTGATCTTACCAGTGAGGGATACACTTCTGGTCTGGAGCATAGAGTCCCCATGTTGGTGATGATCAGGTCCAGTATGTTTTCCCTTTGTGGAGTGGTAACAAGTTGTTCCATAGCATTTGAGTTTATAAATTCTAGGAACCTTTGGGCTAGGGTGTTGGAGCTAGAGTAATGCTCCCAGTCTATGTTTGGGTAGTTGAAGTCACCCAATATAATGGTGTTTGGAGAGACCTTCATATTTTCCAGTGTTCTCAGGAAGGCCGAGTGGGGTTCCTGGGTTTGGGAGGGTGGTCTGTAGCAGGCTATAAACTGGAAGGCAGTTTTACCCACTGTTAGTTGCACATGGATAGTCTCTGATGCTTCGTGCTTTGCTACCAACCTGGAGGTGTGGGTATCTTTGATGAATATCGATACTCTCCTTCCTTTTGTGGTTCGGTCCAAGTTTTGGGGCCGAAAAGCATGGTATGAGGTATAACCTGGTAGTGCTGGGGTGCTCTCGGGAGCCCTGAACCAGGTTTCTGTTACTGCACAGATATCAATGTTCTCCATGCTAAGGAGAGTTTTGAGTGAGTGCATCTTGAGGTTTAGACTTCTGGCGTTGAGTAGCATTACTCTTAGTTTCTTATCCCTTGTGATACCTATGGAGATGGGTTTGTCTTTTGAGCCTTGCCTAAAAAAGGCACTATGGGGGTAGCAAGAGCCTTTGCCAATATCCGAAAGCCCAGTGGTGACAGGTGCAAGCCGTCCCTAGCGAAGCATCGTGGCTTTTCGAGCATATCATCCCAAGCTGACAGGCATTGGATCCCTTTTGAATGACACCAGTACTTAAGCCAATTGTTGAAATTGATCATCTTGTCCTCATATTGTGGCATCATTCTTGGTGAGGGTAAGATGCTTCTCAAGGTCTGGGTCATACCGTCCTGGGCTACATGCTCAGAGAGCTCCTTTATGTCTCTTTTCATGTAGTCCAGGGAGGTACATCTCAGGTCATTCACACCAGCATGGACAATGACTGAGTCATATTTGTACTTGCCTTGGAGTGACCTGAGTGCTTGTGTTATGTGGCGGATCCTAGCGCCCGACAGGCTGTTCACCGTGACCCTCTTCTTGTTCAGCCTAGTTAGCGGGATGTCAGTGTGCCGGACGATAGAGTCACCTATTACAAGTGTTTCACGTGTGTTGTTAATCTTAAGGGCTGTGACTGTTCGGCACACTGGCTTTGTGAGATATGTGTTGCACGTGTTTTGTTTTGGGGTAGCGGTTGCTTGGGTGTCTGCTTTGGTGGTCTCTGCTGCTTAGGCAGATCTTTATTTAGAGCCTCCGAGTATGTTTTTGTGTGATTATGTGTATATGTGATTACATATACATGTGATTATGTATAGGCGTGTGCTATACCCACATAGGTATATTGATCACTCCCATGGGGCATACCTAATGGATCTGATCCAACCAACACCTAGGCCCATTTCTGCATACCCATGATTCCCATACCTGACACCCCTCCACAGTACCCATTAGACATGTTTAATGTGAGCGATAATAAAGTGTGAAGACACTTCTAAGCACTCCCCACTCTCCGGATATCAGGTCGTACATCATACATTCTATCGACCCATGTGTTATTACCCTTGCACCTGCTACTGTTGCATGTACAGCTATATCGTAGTTGCAGCTGTGACGTCTTTTGCATCGATGATGGTTCGCACTTCATACAGGATCAGTTTTTGGGGTCCTGCAAAGGACACCTATATTCATGTTTAACATGTAGAACTTGCAGGCCCTGTCACACTGGTACTTTCCGGCCAATGGTTTGGAAAGCAGCAGTGTATTCACCTTTCATGCATGTCTGTCTGTCTATCCATAATAGATATACCGTGACCTATTTATGTACATGTGTTATATGTACAGGGACATATGTTTGTAGTGTATATATCTATTCATGTATCATGTGTGTATAGATATATATATGTACATATATACATATGTCTGTACATTCCTCATTTCATAATTTGCTTTGGTTTAAGTCTGTGGATATATGTGTATATATATATATATATATATATATATATATATATATATATATATATATATATATATATCCATATCATACCTTTCAACTGTACAGATTTTCGCTGAATGTACAGCTGTTTGCCTCTTATCTTTGTTCTGTTTTTCATAACCTTGTGTCTATCTGGCAATTTAGTGGCATATCATTAAAGATTGACGTTGGTAAATAATGACAAGCATTTCAGGTTACGACTTCATACCCTTCAGAGAATCCATGCTAGTGACACACCTGTTATTCTATCCACTTATTAGGGCAATATCTGGGGATTGTCCCTATTTGTACCAGTTGTTTTCATGGCTTTGTCTGGTTTCGTACTTTACGGGGTTAACAGGTATGAGCCATGTATATATAACGTGGAGAAAACAGCATTCATTTGCTATGCTGTGAGTGGATTACACATGCGCAGGTGCACTTGCATATCCTTATTGTGGGTTACATATGTTTAATAGATATTTGTGCTTACGTGGCCTTTTATAATTCTGACCGTAACAGTTACATATCTGTATTCCGGTTTACAGACTGATGCGAAACACACGTTCACCTTTACATATTTAAATGTGTGTACAGCACGAACGCATTCATTACCCTTTAAAGTTATATGTGCAGTGGTCGTAGGTCAACCGGGACTGCATTCACATTGGCCGGATGCTGGAACCACTATTCTGTTGGTGTTCTGCCTCATTGATATGCATGCCCATACTAATTAGCTACATCAACATATGTCTCACCGCTTCACCTACAACACAGGCATCCATTCTCCTGCTGGGAAAAACACGGTACTACATATTACACAGTCCCTCTTGTCTACTGCTGTGGACCCCAGCTGCATTGTTAATCACTCCAAGGATATGCAGAACACCAAGGCATATAGTCCTGGCACATACAGGTCTTTGATTGTCAGGGTGTTCAAGTAGTGATCTGGGCTTGGGCTTGTCCGCCTGGTGAATGGAACTTCCCTGGCCGAGTTCAAATGTCAGATGAAGCATATGGACAGGGAGTTTGTCCCTATTATGAATTTTTACCTGTGTTTATAGACACAGGTGTTTGAGCACCTGTCAGCAGCTTATTCTGTTGGCAATACATATTATGGGTGGGGTTGTTACAGTCCATACTCCACAGTGAGGGGTGTTCCCATTCACATTTGATTATTACCTGTATTCAGTCATACGGGGATTATTATTTTGGACATGAAGTGACTACAGGTATGCAGTTGTACATTACACAAATGTGAAGGGTTGTTACTATAAATATGTATGGACCATACCCCTCAACCTCTTAGAGCACCAAATCTGTGCAAAACCTACATGATGGGGGGACAAATAGGGACATATTTTAACTATTGCTCTTACAAGCTTAGAACATTGATAGAATACTAGGTTTTGCATTAGCATGACTTTTCTGAACGATGTGGAGTCTTAAACTCAAGATATTTCTAATTATTTAGTGACGTCAATCTTCAGCTATTTATCAGACTGGTGCAGATTGTCGGAGGCACACAACAACAATATGAGGCAAACCTGTGGTCATTCTGTGAATATCTGGACAGTTGAGTGGTATGGTACGGACCTCTGTAATACGTTGTTGTGTTCTGGCACAGCAGTAGCTCATCATTAAAGACTGCAGTCGGAACACACTGACAGACAGTTGGGTTTCAGACTTCATACTCCAGACATTAATGCCAATGTGCAAACTGTTATTCTATCATATTTCTATGTTTCTAACAGCTATCTTTACAAATTGTCCCTGTTTTTGGACCTTTGTCTCACTTGTATTCACGGCTCTGTCCAGATGTCTTGCTCACACAGGTTGACAGGTATGGTCGGTCACGCCTGCACACAGTCAGTGTCCCTCATACTTGATCAGGGTTAACCTGTTTACGTCAGTGTCTTCCTCACCCTCATGCCGTTTGCCACTATGCGAATGTGTGCATTAAATTCTCCCTCCTATTCGTGTCGGGACACGTGCATCACGGGAAGGTGTTTTATCCGGGGTAGTAGGTTATGCATGCCCACTTAGGGTTGGACAGTGTCATGGACCTCCACTGCATGTTCTGACTTGTGTCCAGATATCTACAGGATTGGACATCATGTCATCATACCCATTTTACTATTTACACAGGTTGGTTATCCCATGAGGGATATCCCAAAAATTGGACAAGACCAAAACAAGTCAGATACCAAAGATATTTGTGGCTTTACGAAAATGTGCAGGGGGGTTTACATGCAGGGGATACATGGTTTGCAATCCTGACACTGCCTAGGGTGACAATACCTACTACATATGTGTAGGGGTCACTGTGTGTAGCTGTGTCTGCAACGAACCAGTGGACCAAGTATGGCTGGATTTGGTGGATGTTCTGGTATGGAGGTGGGTTGTGTGGTGTGGAGAGTATACTGGGTAGGCCATTATGCATCCAGGTGTGTTGCGTTTGTTATGGTCAGTTCCATCAGGACCCATCTGTGGGTATGTGACGGTGACATATCTATACATTTGTATCTCACATTTCTATATTCATATGTTTGTGGGATTGTGTTCTACACTATGGTCTGTCTGCTTGTCTTGCAGCTGTTTCTACATGTGGTTGTGTTTCTTTCCACTTCACCCGCTGCCCCCTTATACACCTCCGGTTCACCTTTTCTGCATATGACACAGTATCGCCTTTGAGAATTTTACCATTAACCACCCACCCCTCACACGCAAATTCATCACACCCCATAGAGCACTACTTTGGTTGTTGGCCCATGACACTGCCAGAGTAACACACTGACTACCCTACATGTGTCAGGTACTTTTATAGTTGTGTGGACTACCCTGCCATGTTTGCTTTCCACATGCTATACCTCACGCACATAGGTACACGCGCATACTTCACTTTCATTACTTGGTTGGCATACCCGGGTACTACCCGTTCGACTGTGTCACATACACGTTCGGATTATACCGCTGACTTCTGGATTTTGCCAGCCTGTTGTACTCATTGGTAGGATGGCACCTTTTCCTATGTCCAAGCTATTCCTTACACATGTCTGACTGTTGTGGACAGTGCCTCCCCACAGTCGACGGTTGTGTTTCCACCTTTTCAATTGGCCACAGTGTGACATTTGCGGTGAACACAGGATATTTTACAGGCCGATACATACCCATGGTCAGTTCAGCAGATAGAACTTACAATTCTTGCCTATATCTAAGCTTATTCTTGTAGCATTTCGGTGTCTTATTCTGTTTCTTATGGCATTTATGTAATATACGTTCAGTGAAAAATGTTTAATGCAACTATTACATGACATCTACGGAATAATTATGTCCTATAATCTCTGGACATTTGCCATTTTTACAAGTTTGTGTCAGGACACATCTGCCCACAGAGGGACTGTCACTCGCAAAGTGGGACAGGTGGTAATCTTAGTCAACAATACGGATCATACTGTTCCTTTCGGCCTACATGTGTTCTTATTGTTATAGCTGTTTATATGCTCCTTCTGTTTCGTTTACATGCGTATGCTATTTCCTATCACATTTGGTATGTGAAATACGGACATACCTTTTGTATGTGACTATTACATGCCTTGTGGGATATGATTCGGACATACGGTCACTACATATATCTACATTTCTCCTCGTGTATTTTGTTATGGACACATCTGCACAGCTATGTACCCTCCCTCACATTATGGGTCAGCTGGTGACCCTCTCCATTGGGCTGGACGTACCTACTGGTGGCGCGCTAACATATGATACGTTTCACTTCCACATGGTATAGCTATCAACACTACGTTGGACTATGGGCACACGGTTTTCATGTTATTTGTTCAAGGGTAGGGACCCGTTATTCCCTACCATGCATTTGTGTTTGCTTCTTCATTTTCTTTTCGCAGGGACTATCTTACATGCTTTGCATATGTTTCAGTATCCATGGACACTGATAGGTGCGATTACTATTGCAGCTGGAATATAATATTCAGCAGTTTAGGTTGCTCATCGACAGCCGACATTGACATGCCTCCATACGCAACTTCGTTACACCCCATGCACTCGTGCATGTTTCCTATGCACGTGGCTGTGGTGGCTGCGCACCTTCATTAATATGCATATGGTGCAACTACTCCATATATACGCTGCACGGCCGGAGCAAGCCTTACGCCGGCCTTGTGCCGAGCTTCATGAATCCCGGGGTAGGTCTTTTAACAGTTTTGTTTTACTTTAACCTCCATTTCCTTTGTAGATAGAATGAATTACATGTTTTTATACATGTTCACTTTTTATCCTTGTAAAAATGTTTAATAGTTTTAGGTTGCAATAACAGTTACAGAAGGGTGAATTATGTTGCATGACCTAACATTTTAGCTGGTTCTCTGTGTCCAATAGGATTGACCTAACATGTATTTAAATGACAATGTTGCACATTAACTTTTGTCTGATGAAGTTAACAATGGTTTAACAAAAGCGCTTACAGATTTTACTTTTTTTTTTTTGTATTAAACTACAGTTTTTATACAGCATCTCATGCCTGTTTATTACTGGGGCTCTTCCTGTCAGTGCTTTTGCTTTCAAAATGAGTTATTTGTTCTGTAAGTCATTCACTTATTCAATTGCGATGAGTTTGGCTGTTAGAGTAGCAGTCATGCAGAATGTTAGATCTGGTTTAGAGTCCATTTATTGTCTGTTAATGAAACATTTTATATATATGTACTAAGTTTTGTTGTTGTTGGTTTGCAGGACATTCCAAAAGGTCACTACAAACTGACAGTTATATGGTGGTGTAATTATTTTGGGGCAAAATATTATGTTTGTAAAAGCCTTGAAAATATGCAGCTATGGTAGATTTATTACTAAAGACTTATTAATGTTTTTTAAGGTGTGGACCTATAAGCTGCTCTGAAAGAGGGAGAACATATTGATCCCACAACAATATTTCTGCCACCTGCTTGTAGCTTTGAATAAGATGTATTTCCTTATATATTGTTGGGTTTCCTACATTATACTTGGAAAAGCATAGCCTTGTTGAATAAGTCATTAACATATATCATTCTGCACTGACTTTCTGTTCGAGGGAAGAAATCTATAGTGCACAGCAGATTACAGATTAAATCTGCAGATGACCTTTGTAGACTGTAATGTATTAGCAAACAGAATACACTGACATGAAAGGATGGTGATAAAGGAGAAATTATAGGGGTTGGTACTGTGTTCACACTTTTATAATATCTTTATGAATGCCACTAAAGAAAGACTATAAGGAAAACGAGGTCATTAAGTAAGGAAATCGTAATGGAGCAGAACTGATACAGTCAACTTTATTTTTTTTAATATGTAATGGTCGGGAAAACAATTCCATTCAAATGTGAATAGACTAACAACCAGGTTACATAATCTCATACCATCCAATATAAAAAACAAATGAAAAAATATATATTTTTTAAGTAATTTTTATTACATTGGTAAATACTGTAAACATAACAGTCAACATACATATAGAAACAATACACACAAAACTAAGCAAATTGAAAACGGAATGAGTTAAATCACTTAACAACATTAACTGTTATCCTAATGGGGCCAACACAAACCTTCAGAAGAAGCACATAATATAAAACACATTCCATAGGATTCAAAATGTTCCCATCAATAGTAAACCATTTTTACCACCTGCAATAGGCCACTAATGATTTTGAAACAGCATTGTCACAGTACTTTACATCAAAGAAGTGCCTATTGCAGATGTAAATGAGGTGGGTATTCCAGGAGAGTGTCATATGATAATTAGCCATGTGCATTCCTTTGGAAATGCCTGTGGTAAGTGATTTACATAGGTAACTGATTCATAGAATTGATCAGCTATATGAATCACTACTTGTAGTTATGCTAGATAAATTGGACAAAGGTTTATTGTCACCTAGTACTCTCAATAGGAGAGATTTTGTTAGAAGTAAGTGCTGCACAGTTTAGTGGATAGGTAGTGTCATGGTGTGTGAGTGGGTCTACCTGATTACATCAAAAGCGGAAAAGACCGACAATGAGATAACCAACACTGGAAGATCAACAACGGAGAAGACCAACAGGTGAAAAGCCCGCTGCTGAGAACACCGACGTGATAAGGTAAGTGTGTGATAGGGACGGATGTTAGGGTCAGGGTGTGGGTAAGGTAAGTGTGTGATAGTGAGGGATGTTAGGGAGTGGGTCAGGTAAGTGTGTGATAGTGATGGACTTTAGGGTTAGGGACAGATTAAGTGAGTTAGGGTTAGGGTGCAGGTAAGGTAAGTGTGCGATAGTGACAGACTTTAGGGATAGGTGTGGATTAAGTGAGTTAGGGTTAGGGTGCGGGTAATGTAAGTGTGCGATAGTGATGGACTTTAGGGTTAGGGACAGATTAAGTGAGTTAGGGTTAGGGTGCGGGTAAGGTAAGTGTGCGATAGTGACAGACCTTAGGGTTAGTGTTTGGTTTAAGGTTAGTGCATAGATAGTTGTGTAGTTAGTGTAGATTTGTAAGGGTTTTGCTGTGCTTCTGTTGTGTGTGTGTTTTTCGGATAAGGTCTGTGTTTTGTTGATTGTCGGGATTGTGGTTTGTCGGGCATGTGAAGTTTTGTGATTTTGAACTTTCGGTTTTGTGGTGTCGGTTATTTCGTTGTCTGTGTTTTTGCGTGTCTGTGTTATCAGTTAGACCCGTGTGAGTATGTGAGTATGTGAGTAGCTGCATGTGTGAGTATATGCAGAGATATGACTGGTATCCAGTGAGAGAGAGTGTGTGTGCGTGCTCGCATGCGCTTGTGTATGTATGTATGTGTGAATGGGTGAATGTGTCTATGATTGCGATCAGGCGATGGGGGTGCTTGATGTATAGAGAGAGTATCTGTGTGGTCATGTGTTTTTATGAATGTTGTGAGTGTGTGTGCATTTATGTGTGTGTATGTGTGTGTATGCACTCATATATGTGGGGGTGCAATAGCTGCAATGCTTCTATACTCCTCTTGACTAACAAGCAAATTCTACAATACTGTTGAGGGAGGACACTAGACACTGGGGATTTTTAAAGAATTAACCCATGTCACACCAACCATTCATGAAACAACAGGTTTTCCAGCTCAAAAGATGTATGAGAGGAAATGCTAGACATTATTGGCACTCTTTTATTTTACAATAATCCACTTTAAAAGTTAATATAACTCAGGTTTTGAAACACAAAGCATATTATGGACACAAAAAGTATGAAATTATAGTGTCTGGCATGACTAACTGACTGTAATCATCCATGAGATATGGAGGACATGGTCAAGAGTTCTGGATGAAGCTGTGGGGCATCACTAGATGACACTAGGGAGTTTTCTGCATATTACTCTAATCCCTTTCAAAAGATAATAGAGCAACAGGTCTTGCGTCTAAATGTATTTACCAAACACTAAGAAGATGAATGAAACTTTAACGTCCAGCATTATTTAATGACTGCAATATTTGTGATTTATAAAGGACAGTGACAATTTGGGAACATTTGGTAAACTCTGGTGTGTGTGTGTGTGTGTGTGTGTTTGGATCTTTGTATATATGTGTGTTGGAATGAGAGGGGTGCTTGTTTTAATGCTGGGCATTCTATGCTGCCAATTGTAATTATCACAAGGAAAGCAAAACAATTCATGCTAGTGCTTGCAGTAATCACTGAGTAGTTCAGAGACATGCAAACTAGCCAATAATGAGGTTGTTCTTCATTGTCTCTGAATTGTGAATTTCTATAGTCATGCTAAAAGGTCCTTTTTCTGCAGGCTTTCTGCTCACAGCCAGGTCTTTTTCTAAATCCCAGCCATTATTTCAGAGATATATTTCATACAGCTGACTTAAAATACTTTGTTAACTCATAAACAATGCTTTATTTTTGTTAGTTTACCTTAAAATTTTGATGATTTTAAGAGGGATATTTGCCCTTGCCCCATAATGCATGGCTTGCCTTTTATTCCAATTATATGTAATATAACTTTTGACAAACACGGTAAGAATATGTGCAATATTCTTATAATGAATAGGGGCAATTTCCAAAATAAAATTTGGACATCTGTAATGACTTTGAATAAGATCCAAGTCTTAACATTATTTATTGGGGATCCCTACATATACCTAGTATAGATTTAGACTTTAAGTATATATGAGAGGGTACCAGATAAAGACGGAGTTAATGTACAAACTTAACCTGGTTTGGAATTCAGCCTTTGAAAACAACATAAAAGAAAGCAGAGGAACTAGCATAGAAAACAACAGTTGGGAGTTTAGCACTGGTGACTTAAACACAGTCAGACAGGTCCTCATATCTTCATCCAGGTTCCCTTCAGAACCTCAAACTACTGAAATCCTGAATTTCAGTAGCCTGAGAACAGAAAGGTGAAAGTGCAGAATACTGAAACTCCAGAAGCGCGAAATTCAAAATCCTGAAGTTCGGAGATTTTGAATTAGCAGTTCTGGTGTTGTGGTGTGTGAGTGGATGGTTGAAGTTGTAGGTAAGTGTTTGTGTTTTACGGGTTTTGGTTTATTGTGTGTCTGTGTGTTTTGTTAGTGTGATATGTGTGTGTGCGTGAGGGGAATGTAGCTTGTGTAGTAGTGTTTTTGTGTTTGTCTGTGTAGTGTGACCTTAGAGTTAGTATATTTAAGTAGGGGGTGTGGGGGTGCAGCCCCCCCTATACTTTTATGTTGAGTAGGTGTTTGTGTTTGTGTATGTGTAGGGAGGTGTATGTTTGTGTCTGTGTGTGCGGCATGTTTAGTATAGAAATCGCAATATTAAATTTCACGCTTTTGGGGTTTCGACTTTATGGATTTTCGGCTTCATGGTCTTGAGATACTGAAATTCGAGATTTCAGTATTTTGAGATTATGAAGTGAATCCCTTCACCCATATGGTTGCAAGTGGTTCAAACAAATGAGATCTTAGTGAAACAGAATACCAACTTAGATTAGGACATGTATGCCTTGAGATAAATCATAACTTGTATGTCAGAAAATATTGGACATGGTGAATGCAATGAAGACATGAATCACACCTCCTGCAAATTAACTTCAGGAATTTCTTGTTTCAGAATTTCTCTCAAAACATATCTGTTACTAAATTATTTCCAGCATTCTGTTTCAATGCAGACTTATAAATCATGGAAATACTATAAGACATTGTATGATGTGATTATATCTTGGAGTATTAATGACTTTAGCCAAAGTTATAAAACATATTTTTGTAAAGGTTGATGATTTCAGTGGATCTTTTGTTTTTTACTTACTTAATAGTTTCCAAGTAACCATGGAAAGCAGTACCACATGTTCTCAAATCCATATATTTTCCAAAATACCAAAATAACTGACTAATCAACTCTAAAATTGATCAGGGTCGTTTTTGGGTTACTAAGCATGGATTACAGTAATGTAGCACTAAAGAAATATTTCCCACATACTGGAGAAGGTTAGAATTAATAGTTTTCCTGATTAAAATAACATTTAAAGATGTTGCCCACTGAACTATGTTCTATATATATATATATATATATATATATATATATATATATATATATATATATGCATATATATATATATATATATATATATATATATATATATATATATATGTATATATATATTCATTCATCACCTTGATTCTTTCATCACCTTAATTCATGAACTTTATAGGTTTTGCAAAACATGCAGCCTGAAACTATAATAATGCATACAGAATTTTCAAGTTTTAGGTGTTTTTTTTTTTTTATTTGGTTTTAAAACAATAGATAAACAAATCAATTATTTTTTCCAAAAATCTTTATTGAATTGAGCTTAGTCAGCACAACAAATATTCATAGAACAGATACAACCATATAACTGCAAAAACCATAGTAAAATAAACTGAGGTATAGGAAGTAAATTTATTAAGGTTACATTAATACATCACTACCTCTCAGACTATATACAGTGCTATTTACATCAGGGCTATTTACCTAACATAAAATATTTACATTTCTGCATTTGAACCTTAAGGAGAAAGGAACATATAAAAAAGAAATAAATATAGGCCCTACAAATGCAAAGCTGGAATTGAGAAGGAACATTTAGAAAAGATGGTGATCCTAGATTTTTATATTTGTTTTATACATGCAAAAATCAAAGCAAAGGGAATGAGTCAAATATATATCTAGTTTGGACAATACTTGCAATCTCAAGGAATTGTATAACAAGAAGATGGAATAAAAACACAATACCAAATATGGAAGATTTTTACAGCCTACTGAAGACCACAGCATTGTTGGAAATTAAAATTAAATAATTAAAGATTCACCCTAAGCCATTTATTAACAATCCATGGAAAAAAGTCTTATCATTAATTGATACTTTACAATAACTGAACAGATATACTCTGATAACTGGATTTTTATACCTATAAAGTAATTGTATATATTGAGCTCTGTTATAGTGTCAGGCTGATGTAAATAGTGTGCATAGTTATTTAAGATGTTATATACAAATACTATGGAATGTATTCAACTGTATTTGATAAATATTTTTTTCAGGAAAGTCTGATCTAATAGTATGCCCCAAAATTAAATAAAATGCAGATGAGCTTTTTGACTAAATTTTAAAGGTTTATGAGCATTTAAATATTTAATTGCCATCTGCCTAAACCCATTCCATGTAACTGAAGATCTGTCTGTCCAATTACATGCAATATAAAATTTAATCAGAGAAAAAAAAAGTAACTAAAACAACCCCTCTAGAGGGGTGAAGAATGGTAAATTCCCATGAAAGGATCGATTTTTCATCACCCATCTTTTGAAGTCTGATTTTTTTAGGGAATGCCAAAGTTTATATTAATGTTTATAGCTCCAGAAAATATGGCGAAGATCTGCTCTTTGTGACTCATGATAAGGACAAAAGGGGGAACATGAAGGGTTAATTTTGTTTTGAATAGCAGGGGCATGTTAAGCATTACTGACAATCATAAGTAGTATGTAATTATTTTTTTTAAAAGAAGTGTTTTAGAGGTTAACTGGATAAACTGTTGCATGTGATTTTTAGAAATTAATGGATTTAAAGTGGACCAGAGTTTTGGAAAATAGTATTTCATTTTGATATCTAAGAGATATTATTAACTTATTTGAGTTTGAAATCATTTTTCCCTCATTGACAATAATTTCCTAATTAAAAGACATGTGTTTATATCTTTACTGCTTATGTTGAGGTTATCTAGAAAAATAGAGCACAGTTCCCTAATTTGTCTCAATAGAATGATATGACTCCTAGGGAGGTTTAAAGATGATCTCCACTCTGTGATAGCTTTGTCTCATAGAGGTAAGAAGTGACATATATGTTTCATATTTAAGAGAGGAAAGTTATTAAGATTAAGCATCAAGTTATTCAGTTTTAGGTTTGGGTTAAGATGCAGGGGTTGTAAGGTTATGAAAGCACAAATTAGGTTCAGTGAATTAAAAAGTTTATGTAGGTTAATAATACTTTTCTAAATGCATTTTCGAATTGTTCAAATTCAGGAAATTGATGAAAGGTAAAGCTATAGGATTAAAGTTAAGTGATTTGACATAGTTATGGTACAATTCTATCCATAACAGTGACCAGTTATTCCTATTAGCCATGAAATCAGCAAGTGCTATTAATCTACTACTATTAATTATATCATAATATAATCTGAAATCTGGAAGATTTACTCATCCTTTATCTTTCGGAAACATCAGTTTTTGATAGGAAATTCTCACTGACTTGCGGGACCATATCAATTTTGCTAGAGTAGATTGAACTTTTTGAAAAATTTATTGTGCATTATCGTCTGAGAGGTCATAAAGATATACAATAGTCTCGGTAAAATATTTATCTTGATGACTGCCATTTTCACTGAAAAAGAAAATTTAAGTTTACTCCATTTGTTACAGTCCTGTTGTATGGATTACCAGGGATTTATAATATTATTTTGGTAGCATGTTTTGGGTTCTTGATGAAAAAAAAGTGAAATATTTAATGGAATCCTTGATTTTATTTTCAGTTGGTCTGGGATATAAAAATAAGGTATCTGGTAAATGAAAAGGAAAGATTAAAGATTTATCCAGGTTTAATTTATAGCTAGATTATTTTATAAATATGTCTATTGAGTTCAATAATTTTGGAATATCTGAACTAGGTAGAGTAAAATAAAGATTTAAGTTATCTGCAAACACTGAAAGAGGGATTCTTGCATTATAAACTGTGGTTGCATGTTGAAATGTTCTATGTTTAATGAGTAAAATAGAGGTTCAATATATAACTTGAACAAATAAGAAGACATTGGTCATCCCTGTCTTGCTCCATTTCTAACTGGGATTCTATTAGAAGTAATCATTTTAATGCATAAAGTTGTATAGGCATTGGTGTATAAAGTTTTAACAATTTGACTAGAAGAAGTGGGTAAACCAAAAAAGGGTGGGGTTGAGAGCAAAAAACTTAAGTTGAGTCTATCAAAAGTTTTGTATGCATCAATTATCATAGCAAATATGGGAAAGTGCTTACATTGAGGGAGTTTTGTTAATGCATATAGTGTGAACATATTGTCACAAGTTTGCCTGTATTGGATAAAACCAGACTGTTCGGGAGATACAATCTTTGGTAAAACAGGTTTCAATCTATTACCCTGTATTTTTGTATAAAGTTTTAGCATCCACATTAATCAAGGAGATTGATCTGTAGCTCTTGGTATCTTTAGGATCATCATTTTTCTTAAGAATAAAAATAGTTTTAGAAGAGTTGAAATGCAGAACAGTGATATAATTCTTAATTATGTAATTAAAAAGGTATAATAACACCTTAGAAATTTGGGGGGAAATTTCTTATAAAATTCTGATGTAAAGCCATCTGGGCCAGGTGACTTATTTGTCTTAAGGTTATTAATTTCCATGATTACCTCTTGTTGAGTAATGGTAGATATAAGGTTTTTTGATGCAATTGGTCAAGCTTTGGAAAATGTAACTGGTTCAGAAATTGAATATCCTCCTGTGGTAATGATGTTAGGGTCTGGTCTCCATAAATTTGTGAATATAGATTTTCAAAAATGTTGACAATTTCAAGATTAGAATAGTATGTTTTGCCTAAATAGTTTATCTCTGACATAATAGGAATTTGCTTTCTTTGGTTTAACAAACATGGCATAATGGTTAAGGTGTTTACCTGGCAAACGCAAGGTGCAGGGTTTCATTCTCACTTGGGGTAATTGGCTAGGCTTAAAATGGCACACAAGGGGCAATTAGCCTAGTACTAACATATGAACATATGAACCTATGCCAATAGCTTAAAAGGGACTTGCAACCATTCTGAGTAACTGGCCAAAATCTTGGTTTTCTAGAGAGCCAAATGCTGAGCATTAAGCTGGTATAACTATTTTTGAAGCTTAATTAGTTGATTTTCTGTTTCTTGTTTAAAATTTAGTTGTAGATCTGTTTTTAACTTATAAATCTTATGTTTAATTGAGTTTTGTTTAGATTTATCAAGTTTTTTTATAATAAGTTGCTCTGTTGATGAGGGACCCCCTTATTTCAGCTTTAGAGAAGGCCTATTCAATATCAAAGAGTATTTGGGAGTTGGATGATGCTTTTAAAATCGATTCCAGCCTCATGTTTATTTCTTCTACTATGTCTTCTTTCAGTACTAAGTTAGGGTTCAAAGTCCAATTATAACCCCTCTTATGAAGATTGTATTTGAAAATCCAGTTGATAGTATGTGTAATTTTTAAATGATCAGAGAAGAATCTAGGTTCTGTACATAGGCCAATACCCAGTTTTTTTTTTAAACTTGGAAATTAGAAAATAAATCAGTTCTGGACCATACTTTATGACATTGTGAATAGAAGGTAATTTTTTCTTTTAATGAGTTTTGAGTTTGACAAGTATATGGATCAAAGTCACTTTTTAATTCTGCAATTGTAGCTGTGGCACATAAATTGTATGGTTTACTTGGATTTGTTCTATCTACTGAAGGATCTTGATAAGAATTCCAATCACTTAGTGGTACTGAAAATTTGATAATACCTTGTATAAGGACATAAAAAAGTCTTATTGATTAAAGCATGGGGTGTATAGAGTCAGTATTAGAATAGGTCTATCTGCTTGAGGACATCTAAAAATTATATAACACCATCTACCCTCTGTGTCAGTATCATATTGTATAATATCTTCTTGAAATGATCTTTTGATAATTATGGCTATCCAGGGATTATCTGTTTCACTTCCAGAAGCAAAACTTGTTCTGGTCCATTTTTTCTCTTTGTGTTGTGTCCATTGTTCAATTGGCATGTGTGTTTCTTGCACTAAAATTATTTTAGCCTTTGATTTAAATATGACATGAAAAAAGTTCTCTTTTTAGCTAATTGGATCCCTTTCACATTCCATGAGTTGATTAAATATATGTTATAATAATATCAGAAATGGTAAACTGAAGTTTTTAAATTGAGTTAATTTCGCTCTGACATAATGAGGTATATGGCCCACTATACCATGTAATGGTAAATAGCACTTATCTCTTCCTGCCCCAGCCCCACACCTAACTGCTAAACTAACCAGCCCAGAAGACAGGGGAAATATATGGAAACATGATTTACAAAAGGTAAAGAAAATATAAATTGTCCAGAAGTTCATAGGTTAGTACTAGGCTAACTGCCCTTGTGGGCCATTTTAAGCCTAGCCAATTACCCCATGTGAGAATCAGTCCCTGTACCTTGTGTCTTTAATGTAAACACCTTAACCATTATGCCATCCTCCCACCCATCAGAAGTCAACTGTTTTAAGTGTTTCCTTTAAAGCTGTTTTGCACCCAGGAAAAACAACTTTTGAGTAAGGAAAGCATAGCATAACTTACCTAAAAACTCTAACAAATCTATTCCAAGCCACTATTGTTTAAATGGAATATAGAGGATAAAGAATTGAAAGTCCTAGTGATAAGTAATAAAGTTATAGATTTTAAGCAAATAAAGGTAGATATAATTGCCAATTTAAAAGATTCACAATATTTTGCCAGGATTCTGATAAAGACCAGATCTTCCAACTTTTGATCTTTGTTCTTATTATAATGTTTATAGGCTTGCCTGTTCCCTCCCTTGTATATAAAACTATTTTTGAGGATCCTAAATAAGATGGAGATAGCACTAACAGCAAGAATTCCCACAAGGTATTTTAAAATGTTGTTAGTCAGCATAAAGTATATTATTAATAACTTCTACATGTTGATATAAATAATGCAACCATTATAAAGCTGTTAACAAAACAATGTAATAGACAAACAATCTTCTCAACCCCCAATCAAGCACAGACTTAAATTCAACAAATATTATTAGTATAGGTGTTCCAAGAGCATAAATCAACCCCTCTTTCACTTCTTCTACTTTTCTTCTAATTTTAGAAGTTTTCAATACAACAAGACTATTGCACCAAGAAAACATTTCCAGTTCAAGACAACCATGTTTTCATATAGAACTTTGAAACTTATTTAAACATCCCATGTCATTATCTTAGGAATACTAATAACACATTTGACAAGGATAAAACCTATTAACAGCAAAAGTAAATGTTTTTACATTGCAGATTTAAAGCTTTTAAAGCTAAGACCTATTTAAACAAAGCATTTTATGGGGCATCCATTGTCATAGATGTACCACCACTGACAGTTAAACAATTGTATACATGAAATCTGGTTGCACCGACACACACACACACACACACACACACACACACACACACACACACACACACACACAAACACACACACAATGGAATTGGGGGGATTCCTACTCATGAAATGTAGTACTGTGGTAAGTTACCACTGAAATATCTTGTGTTTTGTCAGCCTTCAGCATTTAATTACTGCTATTTCATTAATGTTTGTTTGGCATCCTGTGTCTAAGTGACAGCAGCATTGATAAGTTACCATGTTCATGTTTAACACATACACACCTTTGTAATACCTATATGATTCAGCCTGTGCAACCTATGTCTTTGTATATCCATTTCATATAACTGCATAACTGGTATTATGATTGGCTTTGGCTGTAAAGGGTCTAGACTTAAATAGCCCAATTCTTTAAATTAGTTTACTGAACAGCTTCAAACATAACTTTAATAACTGACAAATATAACATATTTTGCAGTTGATAAAACAATGCTAATCTTAAAACAGAAGAATAAGAAACCTTTGTTCTCACCCCCCTTAAAGCACATATTGAGATCAAAAAGCATTAATGATATATATATGTTCCAAAAACATGAATTATCCCCTCTTTCAGTTCTTTAATATTAAAAGTTTTCAGTATGACAATACCAGTGAACCTTGAATACTTTTGTAAAGCATAATAGTTTTCACAAGCTGATCGTATTCCATCGTGAATAGGCATGGGTTTTGATTTAACCAGAAGGTCGCAATCTTCCATATTCACAGTCATTGCCAATGCATAGGACCAAATGCCTGCCTTTCTAAAGATCTTGATGAAGTCTGAAAACATATTCATACTAATAGAAAACATATTATATAAAGGAACAAAGTACTAATTTAGGTTAACCAGATTATATGTAAGAATTTGAAACTTATCTTACCCACCCTCTGCCATGTTATTGACTTACTAATATCACATGTGGACTGCTCAGAACCTGTTAACAGCAAAAGTGGAGTCTTTATGTTGTGGGTTTAAAGTTAATAAGGCTACAACCTTTTGAGTTTGCCAGAAGGTCCATTCCAAAAAAAAAACATGTTACCTTCATGTTTTCATTTTCCATTGGTCTTGTAGTTTAAATGATCAGCTTTCCTGATTTTGCCTCTTCATTTAGCCAAGCTATTAGAGATAAAGAAAAAAAAAGCATCAAGAATAATTTAAATTTGTAGGTCAATGCTTTCTCAGAGCCTTGGTGTAATGATTGCACTAGTTTAATTGTTTAATGTGTGATGTCATGCCTTTAAAAACAGTTGAAAGGCTTTCACAGGAAGAAAACTTCAGGAAGAGGAAGCAATACAGAAAAGTAGACTCTGGTATGCCCAGTAAGGATTACAAGTCTGGTTAGGAACATAGTTCCAATGTTCTTAGGACCTCTGTAACCAGGTATGCTAGATTCAAATCTCTTTTGAGTCAAATACAGCCTGCCTTTGAAGCTCAACAATAATGCGACTTCACATATGCCTTAAAAAAGCAGGAGTAAAAGGGTTAAGAAGACACCATCATCTTCTGATAGGCATCAACATCCGGCGATTTGTCCTGTAGGTATCTCTTTAAAAATGGACATGAAAACAGATTTTGCTTCTTTAACAGAGGAGACTGAATATCTATTTTCTCTATTTTTAAATGAAAGGGTGTTCGGATATCTCATTTGGAATTTATGTTTTCTTGTATCAGGAAAGCACAATAGAGGGAAGGGATTGTTAGATTTGTGGTGGAAGATCCTCTGAGAAAGAAATATTGTAACCACTCCAGGTTAAAGTTCCTTTTTTTTGTTTTTGCTGTAAATAGTATACTTAATACAGCTTGATGGTTTAAGAACTTTATGTATATTTGTCTTGTCTTATCTACATTTTGGTTAGCCCGGAGTGCACGGTGGGCTGCTTCAGTGATTATATGCTTCCCATCTGTTGATCTTTCCAGTAGTGCATTTAAGATTTGAGAAATCGTCTCCAGAAGAGGGTCTATGTCAGTTCTTCAAATGCTTAAAATTTCGAACGTTATTTGGTCGAGACCAAATGTTCGAAATTTCAAGTATTTGAAGATTGACTTTCAATGGCGCCATATGGTGCAGATAGGGAGAATTTCCCTTTTCTGCACTGAAGTGTGGTCTTGGAGTTGGTGTATTTAAGTAAGGGGGTGTGGGGGTGGAGGGGTGTTTGCCCCCTGATCACACTGTTAAGGTGTGTTTTTCTTTTTTTATTTATTTTTATTTAATATTTGAACGTCCAGATGTCGAACATTTGGTCTCGACCATGTAACGTTCGGTATTTTGGATGTTCGAATATTTAACATTGACCCTCCAAAAGATTAGGGTGTGAACAATGTTCAGGTAAACCTCTGATAATAATGTTATTTCACCTTAAATATGCTTCTAAGTCAATTACTTTTGACTGTAGATCCTGGATAAGATTGGTATGTATCTCTGCTTGTTTTTGTAATTGGTCAATCCTGGAGTCATTAATGAGAATCTTAGCTTATGATTTCTAAATCATGTTAGAATTTGGTTGAGAGGTTCTCCAACTGACTGAAGTTGAGTGGAAAAGTTTTGTATTGCCTGATGAATAGGTTGAAGTGATGATTGTTTTATCTTCAAGATTTTGCCAGTTGATCCATTTTTGGTTTAACTGTTGTTTTAACTGTTTCTTATTGTTTTCCCATTCTAGGTCTCTTAATGGTTACTTCTTTCCCAGGAGAGGCTACAGTTGAAAATTTTGCTTTTGTAGATTGTGTCTCCATGCTTGTATCTTCGTTTGACATCTTTGACTTATTCTTTTACTTAGAATAATAGGTTTGTTGCTGAAGCATCATGGCAGTGTCAGATTTTCAGAAGTTTTACAATCCACCTAAATCTGGCTTTTAAATGAAGATAATTTACTTTTAAATAAAGAAGAATAGCACTTTGATAATCTGGTTAAAAATTGTGTAGGCTTATATTCATTTTTAAGTTAAGTTCTATATCCTATTTTCTGAAATTTAGCTGGAGCTAAGGAATAGCAGTGTTTATAGCATAGCAGTCATCTTGTTCCTCCTAAACAAACCAATTATAATACAAACAAATAACTATTTAAAGTAGTGATTCTATTATCCAAACTAATTGGGTCTTAGGGTAGTTCACATAATCAAACTGTTTTTGGATAATCAAGCATACATTGAACTGGATAAAAACTTCTAAAATTTTGTTTTTTCTACATGTAGGAAATACACATTTCAGCCATTAGGCAATTCCAGTAGACAATAAAGAATATTTTTCACACATGATTGGGAGACAAGCTCAACAAAGCATGCACAATTGAATATGTATAATGTTTACATATTCACACTTTATGATTTTTCTAACCCAAAAACTTTGGAAGGTAGTGTTCAGATAATTGATGTTTCTGATAATCGACATTTGGATAATTGACTCTCTACTGTACATAGGTCTACCATTAATCTGTACATCAAAATTATACATATCAACAACAATTAATATTTTTCAAGCAAGTATTTACATTTAAGCCAAAATTTATATGAATGTATATTAGAAGTTATCATCTTTATAGTATGCAATTCACTACTGAAAACATTTTAAGCATACTAATACATTTAACACTAGTGGGGGTAACTTTACTATTCCAATATTTAGTAATTACTTTTCTGGCAACAACAGACCAAAGACGCGAGACTTGGGTTTTTGGAATTACCTCAGGAATCAGAGCATTAAATAAACTAAAGTTTTAAAAATATTACATCTATCTGACCATTGATCTTGACTGAAGTTATTATTTTTTTTCCAAAAAGGGGAGATGACTTCACATTGTATACCATATGCATCCAATCAGCTATTATTTCACAATCACATCTCCAGCATTGCAGTCTGTTTGATTTGTCATAATTGTATTTTTTTTTTTAGGAGTGACAAAAGCTGTGTGTATGAATTTCCAAGTGAAAAGTTTCCAATATAATGAAGATGTCATTTTATCAGTGGATTTTAACATTATTTTCTAGTATTCTTCAGACAAAACATTATTATCAATTTTTGAGGCATAGTTCCAAAAATAATTTCATAAATACATGAAATCTAACTAAAGAATTTAAAAAAATTGTGGCAAATAGGATTTATTTTTCCTGGCATTATTACTGATATTTATTAAGAATTCCAATAATGTCAGTAAAGATTTTTTTTTAGCTAGGTTAAATATCTTATCTCTGTGTTCACAAAGCCTCTAAATATTTGTAAAAGTAACCAATTCTCAATACCATTTAAGAAATGACGCTAATAAATTAAGTTAGTTTGTTGTCTGAATACTAGCATTTTCATAAAGTTATGAGTTTCTAAGCAGTCATTTGTGGATGCAATTGAAAACATAGAAAATATTATGCCTTTAATGCAATGGTTAGAATATGTGAACTTTTGTAAAGAGGAAATTATGTTATTTAAATAGGGAATATGAGAGGAGGGTGGTAATTCAATTTTTGCAAAAATCTTTTAATAACCAGATAAAACTATTAGGGACTATTTGTTTATGACTGGTTCTGATATATTTATAATTTTCTAATAATATTTCTTGATGTATTTGTTTCCATTTTGAACCATAAGATAAATATTGCCACAATTCTATAACTTTTGCAATTGTTGAAGTAGCATGCAATTGAATATCAGGGAATCTTATTACACCATTATCAAAACCTTTTCTGTGCCAATTAAAGGAAACTCTGGGTTTATTAGGATGGCAAAAAATGAAGTAGAATACTATTTATCTTCATCATCATTTTTTTATGGATACAGTACTAACAATTGTAAGACAAACAACATTTTAGAAAGAATTGCCATTTTAATAATAATTATTCTTCTATGGTAAAGAAGAATTTGTTTCAGTTTGTGACTAAACTTGAAATGTATCACCAACCTGTTGAATGTTTGTTTGTACCATTTCTTTACTATTAGACATAATGGTTATACCAAGGTATTTCATTTGATTGCTATTTCAATTAAAGTCAGAATATTTTTATGATTTTTTTAACTTATTTTTTAATTAATAATGTAATTGATTTATTATGATTAAACATTAAGTTTGAGATTCATTCAAAATGGCTCATAGAACTAATTATATGTTCTAATGAATGTTCTATATTTCCTATTGTAAGTAAAATATCATCAGCAAAGAGTTGAATCTTTGATACCATTAATGTTCTTATTGGATATAATACTATTAGCAAAGGGTTGCATAGCTAATGCAAAAAATAAAGGTGATAATGGAAAGTTGTGTTTTGTGCCTTTTTGTAATTTAAGGAAATTAGAAAAAAACTATTTTAACATAAGCACACAAGTTATTGTATCACTTAGAAATTAATACAATTGGCTCAAGTGAGAAAATATACACTTTAATTGTTTTAAACAGGTATGACCAATTAACTGAGTCAAAAGCCTTATCTAAATCAAGACTAATGATAGAAAGTTTTTTTTTTTTTATTTTTATTTGTATAGTCTATTAATGTATGCCATCTTATTATATTATCATGCACTTGTCTATTTAAAATAAACCCAGTTGATCAATGTTAATTAGTTTAGGTATAATTATATTAATTATGTTAGATAAAATGCACATGGACATCTTATAGTCCACATTTAAAAGTGAAATAGGTTTGTATGATGAACACTTTGCAGGATCCATGTCTTGTTTTAAAATAGGTGATATAAGGGAATATTTCCATGATGGCTGGACTTCAGGAGTTGGTTTTCTTTCTCTATAGATGCTATCTAATATTTTAACTGCAACATCCAGTAGTATTTTATATAGTTCTGGTATAAGACCATCTAAGTCTGGTACCTTATTATTTATTTAACATATTTCTATTAAAATGAATGCTCAAATCATTTTTTTTATTTGTTCACTTGTTATTTTATTTATATATTCCCTTAGAAAATTTTCAACTATATCATCATTATATAGGTTATTTATATTATTATTTATAATTTTATAAATATTTTAAAGTCATTAAGAATACATTTAATATCTGTTTCTTTTTCTTTATTTATATGTCTTTGATATGCTTTAGTTTATTGATTCTATTTGATCTAAGAGCAAGTTTATGCAAGCTTAAAGGGTTTACTGAATAGTCCTGAAGTTTAAGTTTTCCAGTTTTATTGAAACTTTATGATTTAGTATTTGAGCATATTTTGATTTTAAGTGTGTGAGTTCCAGTCAACTAATAATGCCATTTGGTTTTAGATTTAACTTTAGTGTGTCTATTTTGGCCTGTAGTGTATTCAATTATTTGTCCCATTCTCTTGTTTTACTAATATGCCAGCTTGTAACTCTTCTATTTAAGTAAGCCTTTAGTGAATCCCACAGGATAATACCAGATACTTCACTATTCATGGTTATTTCTAGGAAATTGTTGATGTTGGTCTTTGCATCCTTTTATTTTAATAATGTATGCTAGTAATCTCCCGTGCTGTATTAAATTGTCAGTTTCTAAAATAATATTAAAGATTATAGCATTATGGTCCACCAATGGGCATGAAACTATTGAAACTTCTGTGATATGTGATAACAGATTGTTTGAGACAAAGAATTATCAGTATTTGTTTGTGTTCCATATCTATAGCACAATGGATAAATTGAAGTGAGTTTGTTTTCCTTAGCTCATATATATGCCTTACATTCATTAGATTAAAAAAAACATTAAATGTTTGGCTGAAGATGTGATTCTCACCTTTCTTTCTGCAGTGAAATCTTTGATAAAATACAATTAAAATCCTCAGCCATTATGATTTCACCTTTCGTGTAATAGGCTATATTGTCTAAGTAGTTTTTTTTGCATCTTTAGCTCCAACCCTGGTATACAATAAGAGTTCACCAATGTATATAGTTTTCTGTTCCACTCAGTTATAACAATGCTTGACATATCATTTTTATCAACATAGATATGTTTTACTTTAGGAGTTACTAGAAAGTTCTTCCATAAAATGAGTGTGCCTCTTCTTTTAGCTCAGATGTTAGAATTTGATAAAACCAAATAATTCATTAGTGAAAGTTTATTTCCATCTTTATTAAGTAAATGCAGTTCCTATGTATTTGAAATTATTTGAACAGGCCCTTCTCTTTACTAGATTAGTCAATCCATTAATATTAATAGAGATGCATTTAAAATCAGACCTTTATATAAGAGAGAAAAAACACAGGTATAATGAAATCACATTTATGTACACAGCTTATTTGTATACTTTATATATAACAATATGAAATCTTCAGTTACAGAAAAAACTTTTGAAACAAATAAAAAAAAAAATACCTAATGATATAACCCTAAAACATTCTGCCATGGAATAACATATTCCTAGTTTGTTGAAAAAGACAAACAAACTACCTTTCAAACTGTCCATTAGACTAACTAAGCTTAGTTTGTGCTTTTGATTTATATTAATGTGTCTCATATTTTTAGTATGCATCATCCTAAAAGAAGTCTGTCAGTAAGTTTTTATGAATAAGAAAAGATAAACAGGTATTCAGAATCTTTATTATAAGTTGACCAAACTGAATATCTCTACAATCATCTTACCCTGTACCTCACATTAACTCCCTGGTGTACTATACAAAGGATGTCAGTTGTTATTTTCATATTTATAAATGTATAGATTAAATTATTTTATATTTATTCTATTTATTTATGATGTGTAAAGATGTTCATAAAATCGTAAGCTCATAAATTAGTAAAAGGCTACCTGTCCTTGTGAGCCATTTTAAGCCTGGCCATTTATCGCATGTGAGAATCAAATCCTGTACCTTATACCTATAAGGTGAACACCTTAAATCCTTATGCTAACCTCCCACCCTTGCAGGTATATTTATATGCTTTAATTGTATGTGTGTGTGTGTGTGTGTGTGTGTGTGTGTGTGTGTGTGTGTGTATATATATATATATATATATATATATATATATATATATATATATACACACACACACACAGAGGATATAAAAAGTGTATACATCCCTGTTAAAATGTCAGTTTTTTTTGTGATATAAAAAAATGAGACCGCAATAAATCATTTAAAAACTTTTCCCACCTTTAATGTGACCAGTAACCTGTACAATTCAATTGAAAGACAAACAAATTTGTTAGGGGGGAAAATATAAAAATACAAAGATATACAATAAGCTGGTTGCATAAGTGTGCACACCCTTAAATTAATACTTTGTTGAAGAACCTTTTCATTTAATTACAGCATTCAGTCTTCTTGGGTAGAAGTCTATCAGCATGGCACATCTTGACTTGGCAATATTTGCCCACTCTTCCTTGCAAAAGTGCTCCAAATCTGTCAGATTGTGAGGGGATCTCTTCAGGTCACCCCACAAATTTTGTATTGGATTTAGGTCTGGACTCTGGCTGGGCCATTCCAAAACTTTAATTTTATTCTGGTGAAGCCATTCTTTTTTTGATTTGGATGTATGCTTGGGATCATTGTCGTATTGAAAGGTGAAATTCCTCTTCATCTTCAGCTTTCTAGCAGATGCCTGAAGGTTTTGGGTGAAAAGTGACTGGTATTTGGAACTGTTCATAATTCCTTCCACTTTGACTAAGGCCCCAGTTTCAGCTGAAGAAATGCAACCCCAAAGCATGATACTGCCACCACCATGCTTCCCCATGGGGATGGTGTTCTTTTGGTGATGCAAACTGTTGATTTTGTGCCAAATGTACCATTTGGAATTGTGGCCAGAAAGTTCAACTTTGGTCTCATCAGATCATAACACATTTTCTCACATGCTTTTGGGAGACTTCATGCATTGTTTTGCAAATTTTAGCTGGACCTGGATGTTTTTCTGTGTAAGAAAAGGCTTCCATCTTGTGACCCTACCCCATAGCCCAAATATATATGGAGAATATGGAAGATTGTTATCACATGTAGCACACAACCAGTACTTGCCAGAAATTCCTGCAGCTCCTTCAGTGTTGCTGCCGGTCTGTTGGCAGCCTCCCTGACCAGTTTTCATCTTGTCTTTTCATCAGTTTTGGAGGGATGTCCAGTTCTTTGCCTTGTCACTGTTGTCCCATATTTTCTCCACTTTTTCGTGACTGTCTTTACTGTTTTCCATGGTATATCCACCGCTGTGGAAATTTTTTTGTACCCATCTCCTGACTGATACCTTTCAAAAGTGAGATTGATTTGATGCTTTGTAAGCTTTCTGTGAACCATGGCTTTTTCTGTAGCAAGCAACTGAGTAAATGTCAGGAAAATCTTACTAGGACAGCTGGACTTTATTTGGGGTTAATCAGAGTCTCTTTAATTGATGGCAGGTGTGTACCCAAAAAGACTGAATGCTGTAATTAAATCAAACGGTGATTCAACAAAGTATTAGTTAAAGGGTGTGCACTCTAATGCAACCAGCTTATTGTACTTTTTTTATTTTTTATATATTTTTCCCCTAACAGATCTGTTTGTTTTTCAATTGAATTGTACAAGTTATAGGTCACATTAAAGGTGGGAAAATTCTGAAATGATTTATTGTGGTCTCATTCTTTTATATCACAAAAACCTGGCATTTTAACAGGGGTGCGCACACTTTTTATATCCACTCTGTATATTCTGATCTCTTTCTATTTTTGTTTGTATGCTACATCATGTCCTGTTACTATATTCCTAGGTTCTATATGTTATTTATAATTCTAGTGTAGATTATAATAAAATAGAACATTTATATTTACCCTTATATAGTTGATACTCTTTAGTCTAGTAGTACTGTTAAAATCAATCCTAATGTTTTCTTTAAATATTATGTCTAATAGTATTTGAACAAACATCTGAAAAATCTTCCCTTTTATGATTCAAAACTTTGCATAATAAATTGTTTTGAGATGTTGGGTTTTGTTATAATTAAAGAGAGACAATAACAGTGAAACACAATCATAAACGTTTTATCATAAGTGCCATTCTATACGGTAGTTTATAGACTATCTTTTTGGTATGCTGCAAGCATTCAGAACTGTTTAGTAACTGGTAGTGGTTTAGAATGCAATTCACTGTATTTTGCTTATTATCTCACTTGTATTCATTGGCATATGATTTAAAATGTTATGATTGTTTACTTTCAGGAAGAAGTTACCTGGGCGGTTCTTAGAATTTTCAGATCTCCCACAGAATCACGAAAGTGGTAATGACTCTAATTAACGTGATTCAAGCTGGTCTTCATGACAATGGCTTACAAATGAACAGTTTATCACCTACAACTCACACAAAAATATTCATGAGTGAATCCAAGCCACCTCTAATTATACATCAGTCCCTCAAACCCTTCAAACCTCTAACATATCAACAAACAAAATTTCAAAGCATGTTAACCACTAAAAAGCTATTGTATTTACAGAAATAACATTTAATGATTCAGTTACCACTATTTGTATGAGATGTTTTATATACAGCACAATGTCTTTTTTTAAGAAGACATAACATATAAACTTGCATTAAAAGAATGACAGGTTTAACTTGTAAAATTGTGAATGTTACTGTAATTATTTGATAACATTACAATGATACCTTTTTATATATGTAGAAACTATATTTTTATACTTTGTTTATAACACAGCATAATTGGGTGCTATTGCATATCACATATACCATCATTAGCAAGCATTCAGAACTATGCAATAACTGACACTGGTTTAAAATGCAATTCACTATCTTTTGCTTATTATCTAACTTGCATTTACTGGCATCTTAGCATATGATTCAAAATATTATGATTATTTACTTTTAGACATGAAGAAGTAACCTGGACAATATTTAGAATTTTCAGAACCTCCACAGCATCACAAAAGTGCTCATGACTCTAAATGTTCCAAGCTGGTTTTCATGATAAGGGCTTGGAAATGAACATTCCAGCAGTTAAAATTCACACAAAAAAGCCTGCAAGTGAATTCAAGCCACCTCCAAACCACAAGTCAATCCCTCAAACCCATCCAAACCACAAAATAAAACAAAACATAAAAAAAAAAAAATCTCAGAGTATCCCAACCATAAAAACCAATTGCACTCAAAGAAATAACATTTAATGATTCACCAAGCATTATTTGTATGAGGTGTTTAATATAAAGCAGACTGACATTTTTTAAAGGAGACATACCATATAAACTTTCATTAAAAGAATGACAGTTGCGTGATCCAGGTTCAACCTGCAAAAGTGTGAATGCTACTTTAATTATTTGATAATATTCCAATAGTAACTTTTATATATGTAAAAAGCTATATTTTTTATACTTTGTTTATAACATAGCATGTCTTTCCTGGGTGATATTTTATGTCAGGTATACTATCAGTAGTACACTACTGGACCATTTTAAGATCCCAGAATGCAACTTAACATGCCTATTTAGTGTCATGTGTTGCATCTTGTATTATATTTAGTAGCACATTACTCAATTATGCCAAGATGTTCGAAAGTGTACCACCTAACATAAGTTTCATCATAATAATGATTAACATCATAATAATGATTAACTTTTAATAAAATGAATAGTTTAACATTTTAAAACTCTAAATGAAAATAAGTGGCGTTAATTTCATATATAGCTAAAAGAATCTAACATTTTTTAAAAGAACTAGTAAGATTTACCTTGTGAAAAGTATTAGTTTGCACCTGTTCATACGTATTTGTGCCACTTTTTAAATTAATAAGCATTTGTCCTTCAGCTTTTACTGTTTTTTTTTCTTTTATTAACCAACTATCTATTTTTGCATTTATCTTCGAAGTGATAGATTCCAATCTTTTTCTTCAGTTTTTTTCTAGGATTTTATTTTTCTGTATAATGTTCATTGCATCTTCCAAGGTGTTAAAAATCTTCTTTCCTTCTGGAAAGTGAATTCTTATTTTTGCTGGAAACAAGATTTGTGCTTTATTATTGTTTTTCTTTAAGTTTTTAATAAGTGTAACACATGCTTTTCTCTTTGACATCACCAATGGTGAATAGTCATTTTCAAATCTTATAGTATTTTCTTAAATTTTAACTGGATAATTAGTCCATGCAGCTTTTAAGACCAAAGCCTTATCTTGACTTGAGAAAATATATTTTTGATCACTGACGTTAGTGTAGGTGATTTTTTTTTAAGATGAGTTGGAAAGTGATCTGTTTATCTTTTGATGCCAAAGGAAGAAGCTTCAGGCAGGTTCAAAGTTTTAGGCAGCCAGATATTAAGGAACTGAATCATACGGTCTCCCTCTTCTTTTTCAGGAATCCCATAAAGCCTGATGCTATTCCTTCTAGATCTGTTCTCTAAGTCTCCTATTTTCCACAGAATAAGTTGTTCTGTTAGAGAAGAAATTCAGTGTTATTCTCATTTTCAAGTAATCCTCCATCAATGTTGGATATTGCCTCTTCTATTGTCAATATTTGTGATAATAGTTGTTTAAGAGATTAACTCAGCACTCCAATTTGTTTTTTTTTTTGCATTCCTCTTTAAAATTGTGCATTTTACTTTCTAATTTATCTATCTTTACAGATAACTCACTGATGTTACTTAGTATAGCCTGCATGTCTTTTTTCATAGTACTTTCCTGTACATTAGGCTTAGAGTGGCACATTCTCAGACTATTAGTACTTTTTAGTTTTCTTGTCAGGAAAAAGCAATTAAAAGTTTCAAACTTGTTATTTTTTGTAGTAAATCTTTCAGCAGATTTCATCTATACATCCAGCAACTTTTGAAATGTTCTATTTGAGTTTTTTTAGTAACAATACTATCAGAGATGTTAAAAAGAAGCACAGCTAAAAACAGTGCTGATAACCATGTTAGCCACACCTCTTTTCATAGGTGTTCTCTTTTATATCATCAATGCAAAATACATTCATGTGTAATCTTTCTGCAAACTGCAATGTTCTTATCATCAATGGTCAGTCAGATTCCTTTGCATGCACTTGCTCTGACTCCCATCTAGGATAATTTGTTTTATTCTCAACTTTGATTTGGCAGTACTTTAAGACCTTCTCTCAGTCCTTCTTCATTATCACCCTCCAGACACTTTTCATGTTGACCACTTTTTGTCAATTTCTGTGTAGGTCTAGAACATTTGTGTCCATTTTTTTTTTGTAATTATGTAGTCATTTTCCATTCTTTTGGTTTCATGATATTGTCTGCTTCCCTCATCCTTTGCACTGCAATTCTCCCTCTTACTGTTTTTTCCCTTTGGTATTCCTGACATACGATACTCTATGTTTTTCTCTTTCCTTATGGTATTTGATTTTTATATCCACAGTGCCTTCTTGTATACATCGTATTGCTTTCTGCACTCTCAGAACATTTATATTAATCCTGTTTCCCCCTCTGAATCTGCAACATCAGATATTATTGCTTTTTTCTCTTTCTTTTCCAGTCATTTCAGTTTAAGGTACTAAATGTGTTTTATTCTTTATTGTTTGTGTGGAGAATTTATTGCCATTTCCTAACCCTAGTCTTTCAGTCTTCATCCCATTCACAACTTTTCCTTATTCCCTTACTTTTTATTGTTCTTATTTTTTCACATGAATTCATATATTGTTTTACATGTATGTTTTCCTTCACCAAGCATTTTTTCCAGGAGGCTACTGTGCTTCACTTTCCCTTCACCTTATCTCGTCTGACTTTTCCCATATTTGGTCCTTTGTCAGTGTTAAACATTTGCACCACTCTGTTTTCTTTAGTCCCTGCTGTTGCTTCAGTTTTTCTAGTGTTTTATATTCCCAGTGGCCTCAGATATATTTATTCAGATATGCATGCATGTATGTATTGATTTTGACACTTGTTAGCAGGGTAGGTGGACTTAACCATGGATAATTTTCAGCCATGTCCAGGGCCAGATAATCAACAACAAATACATAAAAACAGTTACATTTACAAAGAATTATAGTAGACACATATGCATAGTATTTGTAAGAAAACATAAACTCAGTTCAGATGCATAGTTTGCAACATACTCAATTTAAGAAGAAATATTGATACTTAACCCAACAGAAAAATATCTTGAAGAATGGAAATGAAAAAAACAAGAATCACTGAAATGTATTCTACAGTGAGGTACACTAGAGCCCAAAATCTTCATCACACATAATGTATTTAAATAGGAACAAACATCCAAGCATAAAAAAGTAATACAAATTAAAGATAGTTAAGCACTTTCACCCCCAATATGCTTGGCACATCATCAGAACTAAAAAAAAAAAAAACTAAAAAAACTTACATCCCGTCCATTTTATAACCATCTGAATCTGCTATTAATTAATCAATTAACAGGTTTCTTAAAGCCGTTGTAGCTATAAATTACTAAGCATAGAAAATCATGACACCAGTGATATAAAACAGAAGTATACTAAGATAAAACCACAATTAAACAGAAATATCACTAAAGCACAGTGTCATTGTTTTTTTCTAACTAAAATACTTTCATCAGCCAATGACAAGCATTTATATCACGTTATTGAAAGATGAAAATAGCAAACGTTATTTCATTGGCCCCAAAACATCTAAACATGAAAATATCGAACATTCAGAACAGCTAATTTTTTCCAATGGAAAAAATTTGCTGCTCCAAAACACATACACACAACACAAGCACATCAAACAAACAGCAACCACACACATACACTTAAATTCCTACATTTAGCACTACACTAAACTAAACATACACTACTATCTACCCATTTACCTTAACCTAAACCCTAACCCTAAGGTCTGTCACTATTGCACACTCACCTAACCCGTGCCCTAACCCTAACTCACTTAAACTGCCCCTAACCCTAAAGTCTGTCACTATCACACACACGCCTAACCCACGCCCTAGCCCTAACTCCCTTAACCCACCCCTAACTCTAACGTACAAACTATCACACCCTTACCTGAATCCAACCTGTAACTTTCCAACACAGCGCTAAGAATAGCGAAGCCACAGAAATGGCCAACCGAATTCTTTCCCGAGGAATGAATTAGCTGTTCTGCAGCTTCACTATTCTTAGCGTTCACTGAACAGTGTTCGATATCAGAACATTTGAAGTTTTAATACTTCAATATACTTGTATAGACCCAATGACAATAGGATAACTTTTTAACAAATATATTGAATAATAAATATATTTTAAAACTTGTATAACATATTATCAGGTGAATCAAGACCTTAATTATTTGAATGTCAGTATGTTTGTGGGAAGAGAGGAGAGGATCAAATAGAAGCCCAAGAAACCACTAAAGTTTAAGCTGGGGGAGGGCAATACCCCTGGATCACTGATGGTGATTATTGGAGAACTGTGGAATTTTATAGAGTAGCAAACAGCATTACAGAAGTTCTGAATGTATTGACAGATAACTTGTTCTGCAGCCAGTTCCAAATTGCAGAGATGGCCCTTTGGGGTTTATTGGTAAGAAAGTGATAGTCTTTAGAAGCATTTGTAAAGACTGTGTCATCTGTGTAAAGTATGCGGTTGATATGAGGGATTACTGAAGGAATATTAGTAATGAAAAGGAGAAGAGAAGCAACGCAAGTATTAAACCCTTTAGTGAAGCCTTACTTGTGATACCTGGCATGTATGAATCATTTGACTAAGGAAGGTGAAAGAGCATTGAGAAATGTAAGTCATAAACCTCTGCAGCACATTGGAAGACAAATTATATCTGAGATTTTGTGTAGGAGTAAAGCAAGATTTACAGTATCAGCATTATTTACAGTATCAGATGTTTTACTCAAGCCTGGAATATAGCTCCAGTAATCTTGGTCTGTTAAATATTCTTATATGTACTCGGTGATGAGGTAAATTGCAATAATAGTACTTTGGCTTTGACAAAAGCCATGTTCTCTATCACAGAGAATATGATAAGTTCTAATGTATTCAGGCACTTGCTTGAAAATTAGTTTTACAAGTAGCCTTGCTATGTTCCATATTGTCATATGTGCTCAGTGATGTAGTCATTTGCAGTAGTAGTACTATTGCTTAGGCCAAAGCCATGCTGTCTATCAGACAGAATATCAGAAGCTTGAATGCATTCATGACAGTTGCTTGTAAATACATTTTCCAAGGACTATTGTAAGTGGATAGAGATTACAAATTGCATGGAAGTAGTTACTAAGTGGTAGAGGTAAGTGGTTTTACAAGTGGAATAACTAAATTATTTAGCACAATCAACCTGTTTGTGAAGCCCAAGTACATCCAGTATAAGGGAAAGCCTTTCAGCCCATTCAATCTCTGGCAAGAAGGCTTAATCAGCCCATTAGTTTTCTACAGAGGCACAAATCAGGTGGTATGGAATGAGCCAGTCTACAAGACCCAGTAGACTCCACTGTCTTCCCTCTAGGAGCTTTTACTCACTACATTGTGCCATTAGAGCTCTGCTACTGCTGTCATCCATGAAGAGCATAACTGCAGGCCTTAAACTTTATGCACAACCCTGCTCATTAGCTCTGGAGGCCTGAACTTCATGGGTGTCCCTTAAGGATGAACAAGCAGACAGCAGCATCTCACCCTAACCCCCGATCCCATTCTTTCCAGTGCCCATGCTCTAGTCAAGCACAGGTCATGTGGTCAGGCAAGGTGTCTTCCCTCTCTAGTATGGGCCATGACTTATTCTAGTGTTTTAATGCTTTCCCTCCATGTCTTTCAGTCTTTATCAGATCTGGCTGCCTTTTATCTCACATCTTTTCTGTTCCTTTTAATGATTTTCCACCTTCTTTTCCCCTAGCCCCATTATTCCTTACTTTCCCTTGTCCCATAGCAAGCACTCAAAGTCCTACATTGCCTTCACATTGTATTTTATTAAACTTCCTCCATTTATTTTGTCCTTTTCATACAATATGTCCCATTTTTATTTCCTTTTCTTTTTTGTGTCTCTGTTATTTGAAAATATTCAAGTTATATTAGCCTTCACTGATTATACCAGTCATCTTCTTCATATTAACAAGTGTAGAGTCTGTTTTAATATATTTTCCTTTATATATAAAATCAATACTACTTTAATAAACTAAATTTGGCATGCTCCAATTTTATTTTCTGATTGTCATGCAGTGCATTATGTTACATGCCAGTGTGTAAGTAGGCATGAGTTGTAGTAGTCCCCATTGTCCCTTATTCCTATTTATCCACCGGTCACTTCTTTTTATCCTTCCTTCAATCTACTTGTCTATTTCTTCCTGCTTAATCTCCTGTACATGTGGTCCATTGAGTATACTCTAGCATGTATATTATCAGTGGCAGCATTCACCCTTCTCACAATTTTAAATGTCCTTTCCCCACTTCTCCCACATAATTCTATAAATTCCACTTAATTTATTCCATATTTTTGTTTGTGATTTTTTTTAGTAATAGTGTTCACAGTTATCCCTAGATACTTAGGGTATTCTACCTCATCTGTTTCCCATATCACCCCATCCCCTTTGCATTTTAAGACAGCTTGGAATACTACAAAGTCCTTCACCTTTTCTGTCTTAGGTTCTACATTTTCAGACATTAACATGCAATCATCTGCATACCTTTTCTTTAATTTTTCTGACATTTCCTTGACCTGGATTGCTACCAGTACAATACTAGTAATCCAACACAAGCAGTAGAAAAAAACTCCAAACAACAGGAAACTTGCTGTGGAGCACAAAACAACAACCTTCAAATAGAAGCAAGTGGGAACACTCAAGTATATACTAATTTTAATAGAAAGTTCATTGCTTTCATTCCACATTGGAAAAATTATCTAAACATAAACAATAAAACTAATCAATGGTATTTAGAAAGCCTGCACTAAAAATCACATGACCATAATGATCCAATCATGCACTTCAAATACTAAAAATCACATTAATAGCATATTATAATTAAGAAACACAATAAAATACCCACAATTACATCTTAAAAATAAAGAAATTACACTTCATAATGTTTTAATTTTAAAACACTATTAATGGAACACATTTCATTAAAACCACAGAAAACTTGTGGTATCCAACCTTAACTGCCACTTCAATTTATAAGTTTCAGTATAATTTTCCATAATTCTTCCAAAGGGATCATTAACTATCTGTTCAAAAACTCAAAAGTGTATTTCCTTTCTTTTCAATATGTTTATATAAGGCATTAGTGTTTTTCTTTTTTATGAATGTCATATAAATCTTCATAAACATGTTCCCTTAGTTTCTGACTGTTTTTTTCCCCACATAAAATACTGGGAATAATTTATATTGGCCAAATAAACAACACATCTCAAGTTACAAGAAAAATGCCCCTTTAATTTTTATATTATTTTTTAACAAGATATATAGACATTGATGACAATGGCCACATATGTGCATACCAGTTATTTTCTGGTCCTTAGGCCTCATAGAAAAGGGTAAACAAACTACCCATTCATGTCAAGCAAAGCTCCTCATTGCCCCTCTTTAAGAAAAACCTTGATGACTGGATGAGTAATAGAAAATTCACCCCAGGGATCACTTCTGTGGCATTGCTTGACAGGGTCACAGGAAAATAATTTTCTTGGGTGGCAAAAGCCAGGGAACCTTTTTGGCTAGGCTTATATAGGCCCCAAGGCCAACAGCCTAGTACCTACCTATGAACCTATGAACCTAAATAATTTTTGAAAGACCTATCTCTCCAGTATACCAAACAAGGTCTTTCTCCCAACCTTTCCATAACTTTGTTATTGTCACTAAAAAGAGTCTAATTATTCAGCAGAATGTCTGAAATCGAACCACTATCTAATGTAAATGTAGTAATGAAGGACTTATTATAATTAAACTGGACCTTACTATGAATTGCATTATTACCAACCCTGGTCCCTAAGAAGCTATTTTCAGTTATTTATTTACTTTCATAGAAGACAAAGAAGTACAAAGGTTAATACATTCCCCAAATCATTCCAACCCAATCTCATGGGGAATCATTGATAAATCTTTTACATCTATAGTTACAAAATAGCTTCATATCTCTTTGCCTAAGGCAAATAAAACAATTCTCCTGTTTTGTTACATCATCCTCCCTAATTGTATACATAAAGTCAAAAGGATAACCCCTATTACAAAACATGTTGACCAATATATCACATTCCCTAAGGAATACATCTTAATTTCAGATGCTTCTTGCTAATTGAACAAACTGCCTTTTGACTACTGCTTTCTTCTGACACTTGGGGTGCCAACTTTTGTAATGCAAGAAGGACTTTGAGAAAGTCAGCTTTCTAAATATACTGGACCGATATATTTTCCATTCATAATACTTTTTAATCTCTAAGTCCAAATATGTTATTCCATCTTCATTCAAATTATGAGTAATTTTCAAAAACTCACTAGCATTGGTATATACTATAGAATTATCCAATCTCTTATGTGTGTCAGCCAATAAAATAAAATATCATCCTAAAATCTAGTATAAATGGACCAGGAGTCCTTAAATTCACTACTTTGTAAGTACATATAAGTACAGTTTCCCATTAGAAATTGGAAAAAAATGGGGGCACAAGCTGCCCCCATTGCTACCCTATTTGTTGCCTAAATAGCTGTCCTTCAAAATAAAGAAAATCATTTTTCAAAACTATCTCCATAAGAGCCACTATAGCATTTACTTACATAGAAGACAAAGAAGTACAAAGGTTAATACATTCCCCAAACCATTCCAACCCAATCTCATTGGGAATCACTGAATATAAATCTTTTACAACTATAGTTATAAAATAACTTCAGAGATAAACAGTGCCACACTCATCCTATTCAAAAAGTCCCAAGAGTCCCTACATAGCTGTGGTATTTTTCCAATCCACCTTTTAATGTTGTGCCCAAGAATTTAGGTATAAAATGTGTCTTATACTTGGCTGCATCCACTATAGGCCTTAAAGGCAAGTTTCTAATGGATTTATAAATTTTAGGTATATCAAAAATCTTAGGGAGAAACAGTCTGTTGTTGAAAATTTAGATGAACTCATTCTTATCCAGTTGGCCTTGAAGGACCATATCTTCCAACTGTAAGTCTATTTTACAATATGCAATGTTAGTTTAATTTAGGGAAACTTCTTTGTAAGTATTGTCCTTTAGTAACATTTACATACAACTAGAATAATCTCCCTATCCACTTACCCACCCCCATTGTTGGGTTTCACCACTCTCAAGTCAGTCTCCCCACAAATCTCATTCAAAATTTTTATTTCATTGTAAGAGATGTTATAATGGTTAAATTTCCTAGTCAAATACATGCCAATACATGCATAATATCTAATTCAGCTAACTTATCAAACATTTATTGAGTATGATGCAAAGGGGGTTAAAACTACTGGGCCTACTTAGACCCTTGTATGACATTTCAAAATTGTCAAATTAAAACCATAAAGAAAAACTTAGCTTCCTCATGTACAACTTTAGGGCAATCAAAACATTAGCCAATTTTGATTTCCTAGCTGGTATGAAAGTCATTCTTCTAGCTAGAGCATTCACATGGGAACTGTTCAAATCAACTGAAGTTGAAGTTTGGATTGCTAACACTTCAAACACCACTGCAAAAGCACCTGCTCCTTCGATCTCAGCTATCCATTAATAGATTGTAATATCAATTTTTGGTCCATTGTAAATTGCTTCCAGCTACATGGTGAATTTCTCTGCCATTCCTCTTCTCTCATGCACCTTTCATATGATGTTCCATGTCACCATATTGAATGCCTTCTATACACAGAATAAAATGATTACCCTGATTACCCTTTTATTTTCCTCCTTGAGCAGCAACATTTTATTAATCGGTTTTAATTCATTTCTACTCTGTGCTTTTTCAATAAACCATTCTAAAATTCTGCTCTTCATATTTTATTTGTGAGAGTTCATCTAACCTACCTGCACGCTTTCTGGCCAGTATTTGAATGTCTATGTAAATCAGCAAACCAGGCCAGTAATTCCCTACCTTGCCCATGTACCCTTTTATTTTGAGGAGTCAGTGTCACTCTTCTACGTCTCTTACTAATGCAGACCTTCCCTGTCTATTCTATCCTCTTCTAATTTTACTTCAAGTCAGGCAAAATTGTTGCAAGCCCTCCACACTCCACTTGTGAAATGCTAGTGAAACAATATCTGCTCCTCCAGCTTTCTTCCAATATATTTTTACCATTTCATCTCCTACTTTATAATGTCATATATCCTCTCCTTTGTACTTTTAGGTGTTTCCCCTTGCTCTTCCTTTACTACTGTGAGTTTTCAAGAGTCTCCCACTTGTTCTTTGTACTGCTCCCTGAAGTGCCTTCACCAAAATTTCCTGAATTGTTTGGCATCTTTCTTAACCTGCCCGTCCTCTTTTCTCAGTCTTCTGACTACTATGTTGCTTTGCTTTGGTTCATTTTTCTTAGCTGTCAAAGGAAATGACTTCAAAGACCAATACACGTAAGGTTCAGTTAAGGCACATTTAACAACTTGCTGCAAGGAGACAAAAACATGCAAATGTAGGATTTTGCCTAACTACTAACAGGAAGCATGCTATTCTTATACTGTTTTACAAGACATGGCCTTCTATGGCTGACGTAATCAAACACAACTTTCAGTATTGTTCTACAGCAGATGTTACTCAGATTTTCTGCTGACATGACTAGATTTGTGAGAAACTTTTGAGAAAAACAACCTGGCCTTGGTGGGCACTAACCCGTTACAGTCTTCTATTGTACAGTGTTACATTTCAAGGTACTTTTCTAACTCAGATACAAGCAGATACTGATTGCAGTTCATATTTTCAAGCAGGCTTTGTTCTAATTATCTATAGCTTCTACAGCTATGTATTTTCTCACAGCACAAGCGGAACTTCTTGTCTAAGTTTCATAACATTTATACAAGTAGTATTGTTCTATTCATTATTTTCCTAACACAGGCAGAAATCATCTGCTTCTCAGTAAATTTCCACACATAAGCAAAGATTTTAGCTGACAATACAAGGTCAGAAAGCATCTGCAGTTTGTACAGATTTATGCAGTATGAAATAGAATAAATGTGTTAACCCTTTTCAATCTCTAAATGCACTAAGCATATAACTAATACACACATTAATACATATTTTTCTGATATTTCCCCCCTATTAATACTTTTATTCTACTTTCAAAATAAGCATAAATGGTTTGTTTTCTTCTCCTCAGGATTTGCAGTTAAGAGAGTCATTCAGTTTAAACTTATGAAAGCATTTTCAATCTTTTAACAGTTCTTCAAACTCAGTACTTTGATATAAGGTTTCAGAAACTGACATGTCTATAAAGTCTTTAATCAGTCTTTTCATGCAGGGGATACCACAACAAACACATACTCCCAATAGGAGCATTCCTACACAAATGGCAATCAGGATGTTCATTAGGATGGTACCCCACCCCCCAAACCATTTCTGGAAAAAGTCCATCAGTGGGTTTGGGCCTGGTTTGGTCATGGCTGACACTTGCTGAATTACCTCAAGATGATTGTCTATCTCGTGTTTATGGTCAGGAATATACGAACAGCATTCTTCTTGGATTAAAGCACAATTACCACCTTTTGCCACTAGGGTGAAGTCGAGAGCCATGTGGTTTTGAAGCACTACAGTTCTCATGGCATTCAGTTCATCAGTCACCAATTCGAGAGCAGAAAAAGTTGCGTTGCTCATTACTTCGAGAAGTTTCGACAGTTTTCTCAACTCCCAGATCGATTTCACTGCACCATATGCTGGTAATATGCCTGCCCACGATATAACGCTATCACTCAAGTCCATATGTGTCAGTCCTTTGCCTATAGAATGATGGTCTTTCCAACGTGCATCGATTTGTCCCACCAGATTTACAGGTTTCTTGACGACCTTTCGGACATTTCAAATTTTTCCTCGAGGCAAAACTGCAGTGTGTCTTATGGCCGGAACCAGGTAACCCAAAAAACAACTGTTGGACTAATTCTCAGGTAATCATTTGTATGCCTTTCTGCCACACACAAAATAACAGTCCTCTACTTTAGTAGTAACCTTGCTATGAATATACACGCGCCCTGCATGAAACATTTTTCTATCAATTATAGACAGTTGCTTATAAAGAACAGAATTATGTTTTACTTCATCAATTGTTTTGTGCATCAATCCAAGAAATGAATCATAATTTGTATTACAATAAAAATCTACATTGTTACCTTTAGTGTAACATTTATATGGAACAGTCACATTGCAATTGCTCCAACCCACCTAAACAATATCATTTTTATAAAAACACACAGTTCCCTCTTGTGGAACAGACAAATGCAATGCTATTTTATCTTATGTAATGGCTGAGGTATCATAAATCAAGTTTTCCCAGGTCTCATTGACCCCTAGGGGGACTGAAGTCATTAATAACCCCCCATATGCTGTCGGCAAAGCTGTGAAAATCCAGCAATTTGAAATATTGAAAGTCTCAGCATACACATATTTAATTGTCTGGTAAGTGTTAAAGTTTGGATGCCAGTCTATGAGTAACGCTTCACGTTTATTCAGTTCAGTCTGTGTGGCTGGGAAAAGGAAAGACCACAAAAAAAAGATTATTTTCACTAGTGCAGTTAACAGGATGATTATGCAATACTTCTGAGGAAAGGGTTGTTCTGCATTCCTGTTTCTTCTGGACTCTATCATTTTTACTCTTGGCATGTGACAAGATTTTTGTCCAGTTCAAAGTTTTTCACTAGTTTGCAGTGCGTCAGGTGGATCCATGAGGCGCGCTCTGCTATCTTGACTGCAGTGGGTGTCGACAGAAGAACTTGATATGGACCTTCCCACTTTGGTGATGCCCAATTCTTTTTCTTTACTGTCTTCACCCAGATCCATGTACCCGGGGGCACTGCCACTTCTGATGGTCTGGTTCATTTTTTATCTGAAACAGAATTTGACTGCAACAAATGTTTAGAATTTAACAGGTTTCTCATATACTCAGCTAGTGTACTGTCAGCTTCCTGGTCTGCGGGCATGAGAGATTTCCACTGAGGTATATAATAAGCCCTTCCAAATAGTTTTTCAAAAGGAGTCAATCCTTTTGCATTCGGAACATTTCTCATGCTCACCAGTGCCAGGGGCAGACAGTACATCCAATTTCTCTGTGTTTCTACTATTAACTTCCTTAGCTTATTCTTTAAAATCCCATTATGCCTCTCTACTAGCCCTGCAGATTGTGGGTGATACGCACAATGATTTTTTTAAAGAAATACCAAAATGTTTACTTAACTGTTTTATAGTCTGGTTTACAAAGTGCGTGTCGTTGTCACTGTAGATCCTTTCCGGAATGTCGAATCTAGGGATGATTTCGTTAACAAGAACTTTTGCCGTGGTTGCAGCATCTGGATTTTTAGTCGGAAGGCTTCCACCCATCTGGAAAACATATCTACAATGACAAGACAATACTTCCTATTTTCACATTTGTTCAATTCTATAAAATCCATACAGATAGTATGAAACAGATACGGTGGTGTAGGGAAACTCCCTTGCTTGGGCTTTAATGCCCCTTGTGCATGATGTTTATTACAAACATGGCACATCGAGCAGAATTTTTTAGAGTAATTTAAGAATCCATATGTCGTGAACACTTGGTTCACCAGCTGTACCATCCCCCCTGTTGAGACATGGCACTGCCCATGGCTCAACAAAGCTGCATATCTAAACAAATTAGATGGCAATATCGGTTTTCCTTCTTTAGAGATGTACAGCCCTTTTTCGAGAATTGCTCCTCGTTTTACCCATCTTTGTTTTTCAACTTGCGTAGTAAGTGCCTGCATTGTCTTTAACATTTCTAAGTCTAAAATCTCAGAGGGTTGTAATTCCTCATTCAAAAGAAATACTTCTGAAGCTGCCTGCCTCACAGCTGTATCAGCTCTCACATTACCTTTTGAAATCCTGTCCTGTTGCTTGGTATGAGCTGTGCATTTACAAATAGCTACTTTCTGAGGTAACTGAATAGATTCTAAAAGATCTAAAATAAACTGTGCATGATTGATTGGTTTGCCAGTAGATGTTATCATTCCCCAATTTTTCCACTGTTGCGCAAAAACATGTACAGTAGAAAAAGCATACTGGCTGTCAGTAAAAATGTTCACACATTTACCCTTTGCTAAGGTACATGCCCGTGTCAAGGCAATCAATTCTGCTGCCTGTGCAGATAAATTGTGTGGTAAAGATTTCGCTTCTATAATGTCAGTATCAGAAACTACTGCATTTCCTACTAGGTTTTGTCCTGCAGGACCCCTTTTGCACGAGCCATCCACATAGTATGTCACCTCAGCATCATCCAAGGGGACATCAGTGAGATCTTTTCTAGGCAGTGTCTTTTGCTCAATCACCTGCAGGCAGCTGTGTGGTGTGCCATCTGCAGGGGTTGAGAGCAAGGTAGAAGGGTTCAAAGTCGTACATCATTCAATTGTCATATGAGGTTGGCTCAACAATATAGTCATACAGGAAAGATGCCTAGCAGGGGAAAGATATGCTACCTTCTCTTGCAGTAAAATAATCGCGACTGCATGAGGCACTCTCAATGTGAGAAAGTGGAACAAAACTACTGAGGCCGAAGCCTGTACTGCCATTGCAGCTGCAACTACTGCTTGTACACAGTGAGGTAAAGACCATGCCACTGGGTCCAATTGTGAAGGATAATAAGTGATAGGGCGTTGCTTGTCCCCATGCTGCTGTGTTAACACTGATGTCATATAACCTTGCTTACAATCTACAGTTTGGAAAAAATGTTTATGATAGTTTGGTAAACCTAAAACTAATGAGGACGCTATTAACTGTTTCAGTTTGCAGAAAGCAGATTCTGCTTCTGGTGTCCATTGTAACAAATCCGGTGCTGCCATAGGCTTCTTATTAATCAGGTTAGTCAGTGGTGCAGATTCCAAGGCATAGTTTAGAATCCAGCTCCGACAAAAATTAGTCGTACCCAGGAAGGACATCATTTCCTTCTTGGTAGTGGGTTTTGGTGCTTGCAAAATCGCTACTTTTCTGTCCTCATCTAATGTCCTACCATCCTTGGATATTACATATCCTAGGTATTTAACTTGTTTTTTCCAAAGTTGCCATTTATTTATGTCCTTCAGTGGCTAAAAATTGTAATAGTGCTATGGTATCTTCTTTATAATCTTGCTGGGTGGGGGCCACCAGCAGGATACCATCAACATAAAGCAAAATCTGGCTACCTCTTGGTGGGGTAAATCCCGCCAAGTTGCTTGCCATTTCTTGTGAGAATATCATTGGACTTTCACAATACCCCTGTGGTAGTCGTGTATATGTATACCTTTTCCCTGAAATGTGAATGCAAACCAATACTGGCTGTCAGGGTGTATCAGTATCGAAAAGAATGCATTGCTGATATCTACTACAGAAAAATATTTCTGTTGAGGTTTTAAATCATTCAACAGAGTGTGTGGGTCTGGCACCGTAGGTGCCCTTGGTATTACTGCATCATTTACAGCTTGTAAATCTTGGACCATACGCCACTCTCCACTCACTTTCTTAACAGGAAATAAGGGTGTGTTACATGGTGAATCAAGAAATTCCACCAGCACCTCTTCCTTAAGTAAAGCTGCTATAATAGGTTTGATTCCCACCTCTGCATCTTTTCTTAAGGGATACTGTCTTTTTTGTGGTATAAATGCTGACTTTGGCATAATAATAACTGGTCCCGCTGTACGAATAAGTCCTACATCTGATTTCCCCATTGACCAGAGAGTTTCTGGTATATTCTGTAAAGCATTCTCTTCCTCCTTCAATAGGAGTGCTAATCAGCTGTCCTTGCTAGACTGCAAGTGTACAGCTGGGTGGGCTTGAGTTATCCAATTCAACTTCTGCATTTGTATTCCCTGTTGAGACAGTTCTAACTCTGTCTGTTTTTCCCATCTCGTGACTTTTTCTCCCAAGACTACCCATTTTACATTTTTGTCCTTAGTTAAGCTAACATGTGGTAATCAATTAGATTTATAAAGTGCAAAGAACTCCTGGGGCAATGAACAGCTGACTACACTGTTTCCTTCTGTGTCCCAGTACAGATTACATAATATCAATCTGTTTGCACAGTTTCTAAACAATTCTTGCTCATATTCCTTATCAGGTTCTGGTGTGTTACAGTAATACAGAGTACAGTGCAACAAATGTTGTTTATCAATGTCAAGGGAGGGGAACTTGCTGATGGCTACATTCATCAATTCTTAGGTCACTGCCCCTGGACCAGTCGTAACCAAGTCCTGGCTGTACCAATAAAACATTTTATGTCACTGTGCTTCCATACCCTGCATAGTCGGAACTACTGCTATGCCAAATAGCTGCATAAGGTCTCTGCCCAAGAGGTTTTCTGGGCATTTTGCAGAAACAACAATTTTGCTTATCTGGGTCAATCCTGAAACAACATCAGTTATTGCAATATTATGGGAGAGGGGCTCCCGATACAGTTGTCCATTAGCTGCTTTCACTAGTATGTAATCAGGTGACTCTGAGTTCTCTGGCAGTTTGGAGGGATGTATCAGGGTCCGTGATGTCCCTGAGTCACACAAGAATCTGACTTCCCTCCCTTCTACCAGGAGTGTAACTTCTGGTTTCGTGTCTGCTAAATAGAGCTCTGAGCTCAATAAAGCCAAATCCAATATTTCATTTTCTTCACTATCCGTGACTTCCTGCACTTCCTCTATTTCTTCTGTCACATCCTCTACTCCCCCCTATCACATTCTCATTTGTCCTTTCTCTGCTATCCCCTTCTAGTGATTCCTGATTATCATATAGTCAGTCATCACCCTCCTTGTCTTCCGTGGTTGTCTTCTTGTTTTTCTTGCAATCCCTTGCCAAATGTCCCTTTTTACTGCATTTAAAACATTCACCCCTTTTCTTTCACCCTTCAAAGTCCTCTGATTGCTGATCAGATTGTTTGTTTCCCTGGGTATTTCTCTTGCACTTTTTCCCAGACTGTACTACATAAACTACTGCTCCATCTTCTACAGAAAATACTTGGGCTTTCTTTTTCTTTTTGCTATTAAAATGCCTTTCGGCATGCCTAGCATATTCAAGTAGTGATTGTAACCTACTTGTACGATGATCTACCATGTGCTTTGTGATAAAGCTGCTTATGGGTGCAATACTGCCTTTCAAAAATGCATTCTTTAACTGCTGCTCATATGGGGAATCGCATGTCTGATCTTCAGGAACCTGCATTCCACAGTGGTTATTAAAACATTCTAACAGTCTAGCATAATATCTGTCAACAGTCTAGCCTTCTTATTGGATGCATTGATTAATGCAAGTCCAGTCTGCCCTTGGCTTCCATTTCTCAGAGATTCGGTCTGCAAGACCTTTTACTCTGTTGTCTAATTCTGCGCTGCTATGTGGGAGGGGCCTGAGTGCAGCGTCATGGGGATTCCATTCGCTACTAATCATGTGCCAATCTGGTCCCACAATTTGTCTGAATACTTTTTCTACCTCTTCTCCATTTAAATTATAACTCAGTCTCATTCCTTGCAAATCTTCTAAAAACTTTCTAAAATTAACTTTTGGATGGGGAATTCCCTCAGTGGCTTTCCGAATGTCTTCCAGAGTCTAGGGTCTATACACTAGGATAGTTGGGTCCTGACCTTCTTGCCCTGCCTGAGGATTAGGCACTTCTATAAGTGGGCATATTTCTTCTTCACTCATAGATCGTGAATTCCTACCCATTTGATATAACTCAATGTCCCCTTTTGAGTTACCTGCCCGTGTTCAAGACCTGGTCTCGACGGGATCTCTAATAAACAGTTTTGCTTTTGTAGTATCTCTACTTACGGTAACAGCATGATATCGCGGGGGTGGACTAACTTGTTCACCTGCCTCATATACTGGTAAGGGAGGCAGAGGGGCCGATGCTATTACTAAGTTATTGTTCTCCTTATCTAAAAACATTGCTTTTGAATTATTATTCTTTTGTTCCCTACGGTTTACTTCCTCAATCCACCTGTGTGCCTGAGGAATTCCTAATTGACATTGCTTTTTTACCCGACCTTTGGAATCGGTTTTAACCTGTTTGACAAGTTTGACAAGCGAGGATTTTTCTAATTTACCGTCAAATTCATACTTATTAACCCATTTTAAGTAGTATTTAATATTATGAGCACGCTGTGACTGCATGTATTTCGCGTCTTCGGTTTATTTTTAACATGGTACCACGGATTTTGTTATAGTCTCTTCAGAATGACTGCCTACCTGCTCTGTTTCCCTGATCTATGACACGACAGTAATCTTTTTGCCCCCGACTTGTATATACAAAGTCTTAACAAAACAATACAAATCTAGTCCCTGATCTAAAACAGAAAAAAAAGGTAGATTCACCTTACCTGAGCCTTCATGATTGATCACCTGGTTCGAGTAAACCTGTCCTTCAGTCACAGATCAGAAAGTGGCTGGCCTCTTTTGTACGACAATTCAGTCAGAGGGCTTTTCAAATAAGAAGAACCAATGTGGTTTCTTCCCCGTACAGTTTCAAGCCACCTGGCCTGTCTGATCGAGGAGAAGTGAGGGTTTGCGGTCTGAAGGACCAATCTGTCAAAGGAAATAACTTCAAAGACCAATACACGTAAGGTTCAGTTAAGGCACTTTTAATAACTTGCTGCAAGGAGACAAAAACATGCAAATATAGGATTTTGCCGAACTACTAACAGGAAGCATGCTATTCTTATACTGTTTTACAAGACATGGCCTTCTATGGCTGACGTAATCAAACACAACTTTCAGTATTGTTCTACAGCAGATGTTACTCAGATTTTCTGCTGACATGACTAGATTTGTGAGAAACTTTTGAGAAAAACAACCTGGCCTTGGTGGGCACTAACCTGTTACAGTCTTCTATTGTACAGTGTTACATTTCAAGGTACTTTTCTAACTCAGATACAAGCAGATACTGATTGCAGTTCATATTTTCAAGCAGGCTTTGTTCTAATTATCTATAGCTTCTACAGCTATGTATTTTCTCACAGCACAAGCGTAACTTCTTGTCTAAGTTTCATAACATTTATACAAGTAGTATTGTTCTATTCATTATTTTCCTAACACAGGCAGAGATCATCTGCTTCTCAGTAAATTTCCACACATAAGCAAAGATTTTAGCTGACAATACAAGGTCAGAAAGCATCTGCAGTTTGTACAGATTTATGCAGTATGAAATAGAATAAATGTGTTAACCCTTTTCAAGCTCTAAATGCACTAAGCATATTACTAATACACACATTAATACATATTTTTCTGACATTAGCTATTTCTTTACTTTCTTTTTCTCACACTATGCACAGATTATCTTTCCAGTACCACTGTTCTGTCTACTATGCTGTTGAAGGTTTACTCCCCAACTCCCATTCTTCCTTTACAGTTATCATCTTTCTTTTCCTTTTTCATTCCTTAGCATTCTGTCCTTCCATTTGGATGTTTGCTGATTTATTTTATAAGATTTATCTTTCTTTATATACATGACTTTTCTTCCACCCCTGTCCTTATTACTTTTCCCCAAATCATTGCCTTCACTGTATCTCACCAGTTTTCCTTTGCTTCCTCTCTGCCTTTCTCTTTGTCCACGAGTGCTTCTTACACCATTTCTAGAAGCTTTCTGCTCTGTTCCTTCTCTTTCCTTTTCTTCCATTTATAACTTGCCAACCACACTCCATCATGTCTAACCTTAGTTACACTGTCTTTAAGTTTATGGCCATTGTTGCAGGGTTTGAAAATACCTTCATGTCCCCCTGTGTTTGCTCCCTTCTCCATGAATTCTTCTTTTTGAGTCAGTCTGCCCAAACTCCTACAGCAAGTTGCTCATAGGAAGTGTTGGTGGCCCAAATGGAGATGATAAAATCAGCAAAAGGAGAGTACTATTTCTGGAATTCAATTCATCCTCAAGTTTTGATGAGTACCTTCACCAGGTGGACCCTGTTTTTCAGAAAATCTCACCAAGACGACACTGATATATATTGTATTTTATATACCATATATCATGGACAGAATTAGGTAAAAAAATAAAGAAGATAGCTGGGTGCACAAGTCCCAAGATAAAAAAGTGTCCAGTTTGGTAGGTGCACTGGTACCAGGTCCGGAAAAAAAATGACAGTGTAGAATTTTCAGGATATGGAAATATTCACACAATGGGGCTAGACTGATCCTAGGGCAAGGATGGCCACACTGTTGTAGAAGGAAGTAGCAGTCCACAAAAATCACAAAAACTAAAAATGAGCCATACAGACAATAGAGTGGACTTTTGAGGATAAGAAATAAATTATGTATTGTTACTATTATGCAAGAAGCCATAATTTCCAAACAAAAGATATGCAAAAAGATTAAGAAAAAAATTAGATGAAAGAAATATACTTCCATAAGAAAAACTGTCAGAAGTTCAAATAAAAATTTGTGTTCATTAATACGACAGATCCATGAAAAACATTATATATACCAAGAAACCTTGTGCCATTTGGAAAAAGAAGTGACGGAGAAAGTGTGAAAATTTAAAGAACAAAATTTAGAGACATTTGAAGGGTATAAAAATATGGATATGGGAAAGCAAGAAATATATGATATGGTGCAATATTTATGCAAAGGAGAAAGCCAAATTAATCAACACAAAAAAGGCAGCTCCAAAGATATTCAAACAGAAATACAGGCAAAGGCATTCTGATATGGAACATTTGACAATAAAACAAATAAGTTCACAAAGAGGGTATATAGAACAGTAGAATAGTCAAGTAGAAGTTAAAAAAATATAAGCTGGAGTTATGGAATATTTGCAAAGTGAAGGATTCAGTATAGAAAGTCTAGCATAGGTTATATAACAGCATGATGGGACAACTAGTCTCCAAAGTAAGGAGAAACAAGAAGAGCAGGAGACAGCCAAAGAATAAATATGGATATGGGAAAGAGAAAGAGATTTAATATGGTGCAATATTTATGCTAAGAAGAAAGCAAAACTAATAACTGCAAAAAGGGCAGCACCAGAGATATTTGAAGAGAAATACAGGCAAAATGATCGGGATATGGAACATTTTACAATACAAAAAAATAAGAAAACAAAGAGGAAAAGTAGAAAAGAGGATTAGTAATGGAGAAGTTAAAGAAATAGAAACGGAGGTTTTGGATTACCTGCAAAGTTAAGGATTTAGTGTAGAAAAATTAACTCAGATAACAACACAACATGATAGTGCAATAGACACCCAAATTAAGGGGAAACAAGTGGAGCATGAAACATCTAATCAGTTGACATATGAAGATACTTTAAAGCCTCCCATAAGAAACCAGTACAAACATTCAGCTGAAGCTATACAGCAAGGGATAGGCCAGTGAGTTGCAATATGAAAGAGCAACAGATGATATAGGGTGAAACCAAAGAGAATGTGGCACAGGAAGGTGCTCTGGAACTTTCTATAGAATGCCCACAGGAAATGGAGAACAAAGAATCTTCCCTGTTTAGAAGAAAATGATCTAAGAGAAGAGTTGCTTAATTTAATAGAGATGGACAGACATTTTAAGATCAATGAAAGAAATAAACTGCAGAAGGTCAATAAAACCCCACAAGTTAGAAGTTTGATAAAACAAATGAACACAGTAATTAGGACTGTCCATAGAGATTCATGCAATATAACAAAAGTAAATATGATACGTTACTGTGTAGCCAAATTAATGACAGATAAAGTCCTAACACAAGAACACAGGGTAGTAAGGAAAGGGCAGGGAGAAACTGAATGCCATCACAGAAGTATCGAACAGAGAAAAATATAAAGCAATTAAGACAAGAAGTGTAATTGTAAACGAGTATATAGAACAATGAACAGATCAACAAAAATACTCAGAAAAATAGGCATGAAAATCAATGGACAGTGTTATAACGGATCAGGATTTATTGTACACTATCTCAAATAATAAACTAAATATGTCAGAACAGATGAAAAACTTAGAAGATATGTAGATAAATATAAAGGAAAAGTACAAAATAAGTAATTTATTTATGACCCAAAAAAGTTTTACAGAGAATTGGGAAACAAGGTAAAAGGAATTGAAAGACCACCAAAAAAAGAAGAAATAGATACATTTCAGAGAAATGTTGATGAAGATCCTGTGGAACATAACAAATATGATAAATGTATAAAAGAAGCAAAACAAAGAATAAGAAATTCAAATGTACAGAATATGAAATGGGAAGAAGTAACACCAGAGAGACTGAAACAAAGTTAAGAAAAGCTTCTAATTAGAAAACCCCACATCCAGATGCAGTACCTAACTTTTGGCAAAAAGTATTAACATCCTTGCATGAAGACTTAGCCAAGAGTAAAAACTATTTATATGCACACCCAGAACAGACACCAACCTGGCTAACAACTGGAGAAACAAAGCTCTTACTTAAGAGCAAACTGCAAGCTACCCTAAAAACTATAGATCAATAACTTGCCTTCTGATGATGTATAAAATATACACTGTAATTTATAGGTTCATATGTTCATAGGTAGGTACTAGGCTATCGACCCAAGTGCCTATGTAATCCTAGCCAACAAGGTTCCCTGGCTTATGCCACCCAAGAAAGTTATTTTCCTGTGCCACTGTCAAGCAGAGACACAGAAGTGATCCCCTGGGTGTATTTCCTATTTCCCATCCACTCATCAAGATTTTTCTTGAAGAGTGCTAATGAAGACCTTTGCTTGACATAGATGGGTAGCCTGTTCCAGAGTATGGGAAGTCTCTGGGATAGGAATCTATCCCTCCAGCATGTCCTGTTTATTGTGGTGACAAGCTTTAGGTCCCTAGAGTGTGTAGCTCGGATGGATTGGGATTTCTTTAGGTGAAGCATGTCCAGCAGCTCTGGGTTTGACACAGCTTTATATGTTAGGCAGAGATCACCTCAGAGTAGGCGATATGCTATGGAGTAAAGCTGGAGTTTTTTGAGACAGTCAGTGTAGGGCATTTGTTTGAGTCCAGTAATCCTCGTTGTGAGGTACTTCTGTGGCCTTTCCAGCTGCTGCAGATGTCTTGTGAGGTACATTCCAAAAGGGGTGTTGTACTCTATAATGGATCTAATGAGTGTCGAGTAGAGGGGAACGATGACCTCTTTTTTCCTGGATGAGAACCCTTTTATGATGAGATGTGCCACGTAGAAGGACTTCCTGACTACTGTGGTGATGTGACTATCAAAGGAGAGACTACTGTCCACCTGGGTCCCAAGGTTTCTTATCACGCATTCACTGTTAAGTAGATTGCTGCCTATGTGGTAGTTCATGGGTACAGAGTTTTTACCAAAGCGGATGACACTGCACTTTTTGGCATTGAGCTTGAGGCCATGGCTCTGACACCAGACATCTGTCTCAGAGAGGCCCTCCTGTAGGATGTTCACATCATTTGGGGACTTGACTATGGCTCCTAGTTTGCAGTCATCTGCGAATTTTGTTAGCCAGAGGCCTTCTGTGTTAGCCTGTACTTCAAAGAAGTAGATACCAAACAGGAGCGGTCCCAGGATGGAACCCTGTGGTACTCCACTTGTCACTGGTTTGAGGTCATATTTAGAGTCTGCAACTTTTACAGTGTGGGTTCTGTCAGTGAGCCAGTTGGCAACCCATTTTGTGATGTAGGGATTTATGCCTAGTTTATTGAGTTTAGCTATAATTCCAGAATGGGGGATGGTGTTGATAGCCTTGGCGAGGTCAATATAGGCTGTGTGAACCACCTTACCCTCATCTACGGCTTTGGTGACTGCCTCAAAGAAGTCGATCAGGTTCAGGAGGCATGATCTGCCTTTCACAATCCCGAACTGGGTGGGATCCACAGTTTGGAGGTTACCAATGTCTTTGTTTATGAGTTCTATGATGATACATTTCATGGCCTTGCAGACCAGGCTCGTTAGGCTAATAGGTCTATAGTTCCTGGGATCAGTGGTGGCTCCCCCTTTGTGGAGTGGGTTAACTGTTGCTGTGCACCATTCAGTGGGTACAAAGCCTGATGCGAGGCTATTATTGAACATGGTGCTTAAGTGAGGAGCCAGTTCATTCTGAAGTTCATGTAAAACGCAGCCTGGGATGTTGTCCGGTCCCATGGATGCTGTGTTTTTGGGTTTAGAGAGTGCAGCTTTCACCTGTGTAGTTGTGATTACAGGGGCTCTGCATTCTTCCTGTATAGATATGTGCCCTTTAGGGGGTGAGGGGGGGGGTAAAGTTAGCACTGAACCTATCTGCCAGGATGTTGGCAATATCAGTTGGTTCTGCAATTTTCGTGCCTTTGTGCTGTAACTCAGAGCAGATCTGGGTGTTGCCATTGAGATTCTTGACATAGCTATAGAATGCTTTATGGTTGTCCTTGGAATTAGTGGCGATTTTATTTTCATAGCTAGCTTTGGAGGATCTTATAAGGGATCTCAGCTTCTTACTGAGGCTGACCAGGGAGCTCCTCCACTCATGGGATTTTACTCTCTTTTGCAACAGTTTCTTCCTTCTGTTGTACAGTTTGTTTATGGCAGGGGACCACCAGATTGGTTTCATTTTTTTGGAGGATAGCATCTTGGTTCTGTTTGGGATAGCACGATCCATGCACTCATGTAAGTGCTTATAGAGTGCATTTGTGTAGGATTCAGCAGTTGTAAATGTATTGTTCATCTGCATGGGTGTCATGAAGTTCACTACCTCTGTCTTAAGAAGCATGAAGTTGGCTTTGGAGAAATTCTTTACTGTGGTTTCCTTAATGGGGGTGGGATGTGGATATCAAGGGTGATTAGCTTATGGTTGGATCGGACCAACGAGGAGTTGACTTCAGGCGTGGAACACCAGTCATTCATGTTGGTAATGACTAGGTCTAGGATATTGTTGCCCTTGGTGGGGGTGTGCATAAGTTGATCTAGGGCATTGGAGTTTATGAATTCCAGAAAGTGTTGCACTAAGGAGTTTGTACATGAGTAGTTTTCTCAGTTAATGGTGGGGTAGCTGAAGTCGCCCATTATTAAAGTGTTTGGTTGAACCCTAATATTTTCCAGTACATCAAGAAAAGAGGAGTGGGAATTCTGGGGCATGGTGGGGGATCTGTAGCAAGCTACAATTTGGATTGCAGTTTTGCCAAGAGTTAGTTGCACTTGGATAACCTTGGATGCATTATGCTAAGCAACTAGCCTGGAGGTGTGGATATCCTTAATGAATATGGACACACCCTCACCTTTGGTGTTTTGGTCCAGGTTACATGGCCGAAAAGTGTGGCATGAGTTATAGCCTGGTAGTGCAGGGGTGCTCTCTGGAGCCTTGAACCAGGTCTCAGTCACTGCACAGATATCAATGTTCTCCATTTTAAGGAGTGCCTCGAGTGAGTACATTTTGAAATTTAGACTTCTAGCATTGAGCAGCATTACCCCCAGTTTTTGCTTGCTTGTTCCTGTTATGGTGGTGAATTTGTTACTTGAACCCTGCCTAAAAAAGGCACTATAGGGGCAGCAAGAGCCTTAGCTAGTATCCGGAATCCCAGGGGCGACAGGTGCAGGCCATCTGTGGCAAAACATCGTGGTCTGTTGACCATGTCATCCCAAGCAGACAGATACTGGATCCCTTTAGAATGACACTATAAGCTTAGCCAATTGTTGAAGTCAATCATTTTGTTCTTGTACTGCGGTGTCATTCTGGGCAATGGCAGAATGCTACTCAGGGCTAGGGTCATACCTGCCTGGGCTACAAGATCGGAGAGCTCTTCCATGTCTCTTTTCATGTAGTCCAGGGAGGTACGTCTCAGGTCATTCACAGCAACATGGACAATTACAGAGTCATATTTGTACTTGTTATGGAGTGACCTGAGTGTTTGGGTTATGTGGCGGATCCTGGCACCCGACAGGCAGCTGACAGTAACCTTCTCCTTGTTTAGCCTGGTGAGTGGGGCATCAGTGTGCCTGACTATAGAGTCACCTATGACTAGTGTGTTGGGTATGTTGTTTTGCCTTATTGGCTGTGTTTAAGTGGCACACTGAGTCTGTGGGCTATGTGTCATTTGGATTGTGTTGGGGGATGGAGGTTGCTTGTGTTTCTGCTTTGGAGGTCTCTGTTGCTTAGGCAGATTATTATTGAGAGCCTCCACAAATGTTTTTGAGTTTCTACGTGTGGATTTTGGTGGTGTAGACATAGTGAGACTATGTGATGAGTGTGGTGTGGTACAAATGTTTACCTTCTCCTCATGACTGTCAGGTTCAGTCTTGGTTGGAGAGAGCTTTACCTCCAGTTTGGCTACATAAGTGCATCTCTCACTGGTTGTAGTGTTGGGTGGTAGGAGGAGAGGGTTGTCTGTGAACATGAGGCAATTTCTACATTGCCTCAAGATGCCCAGATTCATCAGATAGACAGGGGTGCTGCAGAATTTATAGTTATTTAGAAGAAAACTCAATTATGGCAATAGAACAGAAGGATAACAAAAAGTTATATGGAACTAAGGATCATTTGTTGTTAAATAAAGTCATAGTGCAGAACTGCAAAAAGGGGAGGGATTGAAGTATGCCATAGATAGACTACAAAAAACTGCATTTGGTGGTATCCAACATAAAAGGATAAAAGAGTGCTTAAAATGTATAGGATACACCCTCTACTGATTGATTACATTACAGCAACCATGAATTGGTAGCAGACCACTTTGCAGTTAATCCATGATAAAGGCAAATGTTTTATTCCAGAGATAAAAATTCAAAGGAGGATATTCCAGGGTGACTCTTAACCAGTGCTCTTTTGACTTGCCCTTAACCCAATAAGCTGTCTACTTAATAGATTAGGTCATGGATACAATTTTGTATAGTTCATCAGATGAGAAACAGAAAGTACAATTGCAAGTGGTCAAAACTTTTTCAGATGATATAAGAATGGGCAGGATTCACAAAGGCTTGCACGGAGTGTAAGAGACGTGCAACACTCCATGCAAGCCTTGCGATCCAGGAACAGCCCTAAACTCCGTGTAAGAGACCAGCTAAAACATCTCTTACACGTACTGGGCGTGGACATGCTAAATACCTCACTTGCAGCTGAAAGGTATGCAAATGAGGTATATTAGCGATCCACGAAGCAGAAACCAGTCCGTGTAAGAGACGTTTTAGATGCAGAAATGTACTCAGTTGACAACTGAGTACATTTCTGCAAATTCCACAACGGAGCCATGTCAGCTCCAAAAAAAGGGTGCATATGACTCAGGCAGCATGCCAATGGCCAAATATGTGGCCATTGGCAATATAACCCGATGCAAAAATATTAAAAATATAAAAAAAATTTTCGCCGATGTTTAAACCCAGTGCAGCCCCGTGCAAACGGGCTGTGCTGTATAAAAACATAAAAAAGAAGGTTATAAACCCACAAATGTTGGTTTCATGCAATACATGGAATGACAATGCAGGGACCAGCAGACCAAAAACAACATGGCCACCGTGTAGTGGTTGCTAAGGGGGGAAGCTGAGTCTAAGACATGTAACTAAGCATTAGTAGGCAATCTCATGTAAATGAGGGTTAGGATACTGAATCTCACAGTCACATAGCAAATGAGCACAGTCTGAGTAGTGTAAGAGATACATAAGGGGGAGGAATAGAGTAGGAGATAGGTGACATCACAGGGGGGAATGGTAGAAAGAAATGCAGTTCATTGGAGGCCAGTGTAACATGACAGATGACAGACACAGATAATGGAAAGAGGTGTGCCATTAGATAAGTCATGGAAAGTCAAGAAATGGAAGGTGCACACTGTTACTTACACCAAAGTTTCTTGCTGGGCGTGCATGCGCACGTGTGCGCGCCATGAAGCGCGAGTATGACAGTGTGCGTGCGTGTAAGGCAGTCTGAGCATGTGGGAGCGTGTTGGGAGATGTTTAACACTGTTTGCGGTGGTGTGCGCGCGTGTAGGGCAGGCTGAGTATGTTGGAGGCTGTTGGCAGACGTGTTACAGTGTTTGCGTGGGTGTACACGCGTTTTAACCCGAATAAGTAGATTCTGAACCGTGTAAGCACGTGCGCGCGCATGTAAGCCACTGTGAGCGTGTTTCTGATAGTATGCACATTGCTCCTCCCTGAGGAAACAGAGAGGAAAAGGGAAGCAACAGAATTACTAGGAAGCTAGCAGGGATAACTGCTGAAGCTAGCAGGTGATTACACAGGCAGAATAGTAGCCCAGCACAGCACTTAAAACTCTGCAAACAGTAGTGCAGGATGTTTCCCTTAACAGACACTGCAAGACAGGAGTAAGCTAATAGAAGTGAAAACTGAAAAAGCTTCACTCAGAGCAGAAATGTTAGGGGCTGCCATAGCTGTCATAATGAGACATAGGCGACTTGCTGAGGGTGGTGACAATGCAGATGGTGCCAGACAACCCACAGTGAGGAGACGGAGAAGAGTGTACAGGCCCAGGGTCACCTACCACGGGTTACATGAGCTGGAGATAGTAGAGCGCTATAGAGTGGACAGAGAGCTCCTGCAGCAAATTGTTGAGCTGTGCAGGCCACGCCTCACACACAGAACCAACAGAGGGGAACCCATCCCAGTGGAAACCAAGGTATGTGTTGGCCTAAGAATACTAGCAACAGGTACCTTCCAGAGACCAACTGGTGATATGATGGGGATATCACAGGCATCAGCCTCCAGGGTACTGCAGCAGTTCCTGGATGCCATATCAGCACATGTCGGTGATCATATATATTTCCCCAATGCCCTTGAGGTATTGGCCAGCAATATGTGTCTCTTCCAGCAAATAGCGGAATACCCTGAGGTAGTGGGTGCAATAGACTGCACGCACATACTCATCAAAGCACCAGCTGGTGAGCGGGGTAGGGCCTACATTAACCACAAGTGCTTCCCCTCCATCAACTGCCAGGTCGTGTGTGATGCCCAGGGCATAATAATGAATGTGTGTGCTGGCTGCCCTGGGAGTTACCACGATTCCCACATCTTGCATTTGACGCAGCTGTACCAGACATTTGCCAATGGGGACATCCCACATGGACACCTAGTGGGGGATGCAGGTTATGCACTGGAGCCATGGCTGATGACACCCATCAGAAATGCACACACACCTGAACAGGAACGCCATAATGAGGCACACGCACAAACACGTAATGTAATAGAGCGTGTGTTTGGGCTGCCCAAGCCATGGTTCCGGTGTCTGGACACATCTGGTGGAGCCTTGCAGTACACACCAACTACATGTACCCAAATTGTCATGGTATGTGCTATGCTACATAATATGATCTTGCGAAAACAGCTGCAGCAGGACCAGCATAGGGCTGGGCCAAACAGCCCCCCACCATTGCCAAGGCCATCACATGTAGAGCGTGACTCGGAGGAGGAACAACCTGAGCCTGCCCCAGTAGGCAGAAGGAGGCGTGCCCAGTATGCCCTGGCCTTGGCAAAGAGGCAACGCATAGCACATACACCGGCACAGTAGGAACCCTGGGAATGATACCCCCTCTGACTCACTCAAATAATAACATGGATGCCTAAAATGACATGACCTGCTCACAAACATGTACAGGGAAGTGTAATATGCGCATCTGACAGAGGCAGCCCTGCAGCACCACCTGAGGCATGAATGCCATGTGTTAAGTAATGTAACACCATGTACTATATGCATACATGAGCACCCTGACTAACATCCACCCTCACCAAGCATGAAGCCACAAAATGACGATGGGATGATCAAGTGCAATAACTGGCTGAAGTAATGCAATTAGTCAAAGGGGAGCCAATGTGTTTCAGGCTGGGAAGACATGCGGAGCATGACATGATGCACCACCTGCTAGGGGTGGCGTGTACCTATCATGCCATGCCCCATGGATACTGGCAAAGGCTGTCAGTACCCACAGCATGCCCTGAATAGGTAAGTCTCAAAACACAAACACACCTTCATAGGTTCTACAAGGGATAGGAACCTAGATGTAATGCTACCCAATGACAGATGTATAAACAGCAAGATGTGTGCAGTGTAAATGCACACAGTATAGAGAATGTAGATAACAGTCCTGTAATAGAGAACTGGGTCAAGGCTCACATCAGCACCCTAACACTACCAGGTCACACCTCATACTGTGCTGTACAGCCACAAAACATGGAACAAGCTACAAAAGGAGGGTGACTAGCAAGAAATGGCAAGGATAACCACACCCCCATGTTGGTACCACAACAAGAAGCAGCATGGATTAGCCATGGTCAAATACCAATGGCTAAAACCGCCTCCCAGTATATAGCCTGCTGCAGACTACTGTCCTAATACCAGGAACTGCACCTGGCCTATGTCGGAATACATGAATATATCAAGCCCCCCAAACCACATTATATTGCTTGACTGAAAATACCCAGACATACACCGGGAGCATTATACTAGCACCAACACAGTAGGAGAAAATTACCCAGATTCCATAAACCAAAATGGCCAGGAACAATGTACCACTCCCACAAGAGGGGTAAGCATACTGGATGTGATAATCAGCAACATGTGTACTGGATGGCAAGATGAGAAGTGTACCCCTCACTGGTAAGACCAGACCATAGAGTAATCACACTGGATATACACATCCTGACCCCAGTCCCTGGCCAGAATACCACAGTGAAAACATGTGTAAAGCATAGGTTGCAGCCCTCAAAACCGATGTTGAATCCACAAAAGGCCCTGTGCAAGTGCAGAATATGGGACACACCACAGAACATGTTATACAGGCTTTCCATGAACACAGCCAGGAATGCTTGGAGTATGCAATCACAAATAACAACAACACACAATGCCATACACGCAGGCATCTGGCATGCTGGACTACAGCCATTACCAAACCATGCAAGAGAATGAGGAAGCTACCACATGATAGAGCAAACATAAAAAGGGAAGTAATCACTGACCAGTAGTATGGCAATAACATATGTCCACACATACAATCCACTAAGTCCAGCCACAACAAGTAGAACCTGTGAATCCAGAAGCAATGTGACACCAGTCCCAAGTACACAGACAACCACAACACCCCCAAATAAATACAAATATATGTGATAGATGCATCCATGTATCCAAACTAGAGGTTGAGCTCCACCAACTCAGTACTGTCAAAACTAGTCAGGAGGAGAAGGTAACCACATACACCACAAACCCAGTCCCACATAGACCTACCACAACTGTAAACCAAACACATAAACACAGACAAATATTCCCGGAGGCCTTAATTACAAACACACCACACCAACAGAAGCCTCTAAAGCAGATCACAAGCAACCACAACCTTCAAACATAGCACATGCAACGAATAGTACGCAAAGCTGGTGTGCCAAACAGTCACAGGCCAGAAGGAGAAACAACATGCCTGATACAGTCGTAATAGGTGTCTGTATAGGCAGACACACTGCTGTCCCACTCACCAGACTGAACAAGGGAAAGGGTAGAGTAAGCTGCCTGTAGGCTCCCACAAAATGCCACATAACACAAGTACACAGGTTACCCCAAAGCAAGCAGAAATATGATGCACTCAATGTCCATGCTGGTGTGAATTACCTGAGATGTACCTCCCAGGTCAACATGAAAAGAGACATGGATGGTCCCTCTGAGTATGTACCCCAGGGTGGTATGACACTGGCTGTGTGCAGCATCCAACCCTCACCAAGAATGATGCCACAGTACAAACACAGAATGCTCATGTTTAACAGCTGGCACAGTTACAGCTGTCAGTCCAAGTGGGACCAATGTCTGTCTGCTTGAGATGTCAAGCATGACAAGCCATGCCGCTGTTCCAGGGATGGCTTGCACCTGTTACCCGTGTGCGTCTGGATACTGGATAAGGCCTTTGCCGCCTCCATAGAGCCGTATGTAGGCAAGGCCAAAAAGACTACCCACCACCCTAGAAAACATAAGTGGTAGGAAACATAAGGGTAATGCTGACCAATGCCAGATGTGTAAACTGCAATATGCATGCCCCTGAGGCACTTCCCATTATGGAGAACATCGATGTCTGTGCAGTGACAGAAGCCTGCTGCAAAACTAGTGATAGCACACCAGCACTACTAGGTTATACCACATATCATGTGTTATGGCCCTAACACCTGCACCACAACATCAAAGGAGGGGGAGTATCCATATGCAGCACAGACACCCATATTGCCAGGTAACTGACAATGCACAAAGCAGCGGAGACCACCAACCTGCACATAACTGTAGTCAAAACTGCTGTACAGTCTGTAGCATGCGACAGACCACACTCTCACACACAAGAACTCCACCCAGACATCCTGAAGACACTGGACAGTATTAATGTCCCACCAAATACCAGACAAGGTACACACAAATTACCACATAGGTGTCAAACCATTATGTATGCAAGGAGTAATCAGGGACCTAAGGACACAGGTCGACATTAATCTGTCATGTGACACCCACAATGCCAATGTGGCTATGAAGATTGTCGATATTGGACACCGTATCATGAAAGGATTCACATCAACATCAACAGAGGTCACTGTGCCGCTGTACTGTTCCCTTATCAGACCCATAATCTAGTACAATGACTCATATGGGATGTACCATATGTGACACCTGCAGCGGTTCGGAAGACCTCATAGTTACCCCACCAACAGGATAAAGGGTGTGAAATATATGTCATATGCTGCCTGGCTGTAGACACCCCAGCTGACTGCAGTCACAGACTGCCTACACAGAGGTATTGTATGTCTGTTCTACAAGGCCATGTCCAACACGAGTAATGGACATGCTCCACCACAGGAAATCAAAGCCATTGGAGCTGTGAGAGTCACAGATGTCAGCCTCAACACATAATGAAATAAGATGTGCTGGAGGGACAGATACATAACCCAGAGGCTCCCCACACCCAGAAAAAAGGATCCCAATCCATGGTAGGCAGAGCGCCTCACTGACACCCCTCAACAGGAATATTGCCAAGTGGATGGATGACCGTACATGTATACTGGGGGTCCTCACTGTGTCACGACCAGACAGAGGCACAGTGAAGAACGTCATAAATGGCCATAATTGAACATAGCAAGGGGTGGCAAAAGACACTCACACTCTGGCTAGGATTACTAATGGCCTAGAGTGTATAGCCTAGTATGAACCCATGAACCTATGAAGATACAAAACGTACAGGACACTAAGGATAATCACAAGGGTTACCCAACTGATGGTAGGAACCATGTTGGGCATCCACAGATATGCACCGAATCACACAGATATTACAAACAACATGCCAAACACACACACATATTGCTAACATACAACCTGTCAGGTGCAGGTGCAGTGCAAACTCCCCCCCCCCCAGAGTGCAAAATACCTATCCCAGCAGACTGATGGTCCCCTGACATTGCAGATGCTGAGGTAACAGCCATCATCTGCAAAGCAGAACACACAGCAGCAAAGGTATGTGATGGTGTCCTGTGCTGAGGCCAACATGGACTCAAGAATAATGGAATGCCAAATCACACTACTGCCCAATGTCAGCCTTACCACAGGATATGTACCAAAAGAGCAGTGTACAACAACAGTGATCCATCACAACAAACGTGTTGCCTGAATGGATACTCCAAACTACCACCCCAGGATCCTGACAAGCTTGTTCTGCACAGCTATGGAAAGGATAAGTATGTACCACAGACAGAAGCCTATTGTGGACCTACTGATACTTGACCCTACACAGTGTGGCTGTCGTAACTGCAGAACCTGCCCCTAAACATGTCTGACCCATTTGAAGCAGTCATTAAGGTCATTGATGAGGGCAATGTGGTAAACACAGTGTAGCTGGACCGTGCACATGCTTCTAGACAATACCGTATGAGTTCAGTATGGATATGTTCACCAGCTTAAATATATACCCCTATGTCAGTAGAGGGGTTGCAAACCAGACCAAGGATAGAGCTGACATGGTCAGACATGCCGCATCCATGTCAGACTACAAAGCGGATATGAGTGGCATCCCACAAGGCCTGGTCTTGCCCACCCACCCCCGTTCTGTATATATGTCCCATAGGTATAAGCCAGCATGGAAGGACTGTGACTGAACATGTATGCAGAGGAGTACAAACAGCCCACCATATCCGACCCCCAGCTGACACAAGCAACCCACAAAAGGGCCACCTACAAACAGACAACTGTAGCCATAGCCATGTCAGCAAGCTAATTGCAGAACTGTGTATAGACAACCACCGTGGATATACAGTAAGTGCCCACAAATTACCACACAGGTGTTAACCCATGAGGTACCTAACATGTAATGTGAGACCTAGGTACAAAAGGTGATAGATATCCTGCACTGGACAAACATGTGGCTGTAGTGTTCACAGAAACATATACTATATACCCACCCAAACATGAAGGTTGGCAGATGTAGATAAGGGGAACTCACTGTGGCTCTGCAGTCATCCTCCATCAGCATCACAAGTGACTACAATAGCCCCTGTGGGATATACCACAGCAGACACCTCCATCAACTGTAAAGTCCACAACAGTACCCCACCAGGAGTAGCAAAGAGCATGAACAGATGCCATGTGTTGCCTGAATAAACAAACTGCAGTCCCACACACCGCCATACTTCCCAGCTACAGGAAAGCTGTGCCTGATGTATGAAGCCATGTCCAACCTGGAATGAATGAACATGTTGCACCTTGTGCAATCTGAATGGCAGTGAGCTATGCACATGAGAGACCTGAACCCCAGCACTGACATACATAGGACAAGCTGTACAGAATGATCCATAACACAGAAGGCACCCCCACTCTTCAGTAAACTCCTGGTACAGGTCAGCCAGAGAGTCACATATCGACACCCCTCAAGAGGAATCCTGATGAGTGGATGGGAGATGGTAGGCTAACCCTGGGTATCACTGTTATGTCAGAGGTAGACGGAGGCACAGTATACTAACCATGACATATGTCATGGCAAACTCCAGTTACAATGTGTGTCAAAGGACAAACACACCCTGTGACTAGCATCAGAAATGTCCTAGGGAACATCGCTAGTGTTTGCCAATGTCCACCCATGTTGTGGAATACACTAGCAATGTTGGATGAGCCTGGTGTAGGTAGTCCATATCTGAACATATTGCAACATGGTCATATGTGCACAACTGGCCCCTACACAGTCTGTTCTGCTCTCTATGAAGATGTCAAGCAGTCATAGGACTTAAGGCCAGGATACTGTCCACCACAGTGAAAGTACTGAACAAGTACACTATACGGTACTACAGTGTTAGGTCATTATGAAAGTATGTTGAGAGCTGTCTGCAAAGTATCCCATGCAATCCCTGCAGGCACAGTATAATCCCTGTTGTGGCAGACACGAAGCAGTTGGCCAGTTAGTACACAACATGACACCCAACACACAACCATAAACGTGAGATATTGTTGAAGTTCACACACACCCAAATATGTGGTGGACATCAGAGTGCAACATATGGAAAGCTCACACTGGGCATGCTCGCACACTTTGATAAATGAGGCATATGTCAGACAACATGCCAAGGAAAGGATGAACTGGGCATGCTCACACACTTAGGCCATATCTCCATTTAGCAGTTGGCCACACATATCTGGTATTTGCACGTGTCAGTCCAGGACCCAACCACAACACAGCAATCAGCCCAGTGCACACAGTAAATGACTACAGAGACATAAGTGATATAGTGGATCGCTGTCATATGCAAACATCTTCCACAGATACACAAGTTGGTCATAGGAACAGGGAATGCTATGGCAATAAAGACCTGCAAACAGTAGAACAGCACAACAAATATTGTGCATCCTACAATTGAACATATGGGTGTAGAGGTCAATACTAGGCTTGTTGCCCTAGGGAATGACAGCTCAGCCAGAGTGTGCTTGGCATCTGCATCCCCAGGACAGTAGGCTACTGTGCCACTGTAAAGTAGGTCACAGAAGGCAACATGTGAGGCTAGTGAGCTGTGCCTCTGTCAAGCAGGGGCACCGTGGAGGTCCCAGGGATTGAATGTGCTAAGTCACAGCCATGTTGTCGGTGTGTGCTGTGAGAGGGTTGCTGAGGATCTCTGACAGTATGTGTCCGTCAATAACAGACTGAGGGGAGCCCTATCTGCATTCTCTGGACGATTCCACTGTCAACACTGTGTTGTAATGAGTATGTGTGAATGAAGTGCCATGCCGGAACTGTTCACAGATGTCCTCCCTCTGTGGGCTACAGCTCTGCAATGTATTAGGTCACTCTGTCTGTTGTACGGCGCATATATGGCTGGTGTACAGCTGACAGGTGCCTTGTTGTGGAGCAGTCATGGGTATTTGTGGGATAGCATGACCAATGCAAACCGTACACATGCTCATAGAATGCAATTGTCAAGGATTATGCTGAGTGGCCAGTATAGTCCCCCAGCATGGGTCCTCTGAAGTCGTCCACCCCAGTCTACACAAGTGTAGAGTCTGCTTGTGCTAAATACAGTTTGTGTGCAGTGACAACCTTGCCTGGGGGTGGAGATGGGATATGGATGTCCAGGGAAAGGTGGGTATGGTCAGATATCAACAATGGTGGTCTACCTCTGGTGTGGAACAGTGAGTACCCACGTTGCAGATGGACAGGTGCAATATGTATTCTCCCATGTGGCTGTGGTGTGTGGTTCTGCCATAGCACATGGACCCACAAATTGTAGTGGCTGTAGGATAAAGTGGTAGAGGCCTGAGTAGTTCTCACACACAGTATGCCTGTACCTGATGTTAACAACTGGAATGGTGTAAGTGAACACCTGTATATCCTGGCACTGTTCCCAGGGAAGCTAAGTGCGTGTCCTGGATGTGGGTGTGGTGTTCTGGCCTGGTTGTGTTGTGTGTTACAGGTCCTGTGGTCCCAAAGCATGGTATAGAACATAACCCGCCAGTGCGATGTGCATATCTGACCCTGATGTAGGTGGCTGCAAATGCATATATATGCTATCCCCCACCTGACAGGTAGTACTACATGTACATACCTCTGTAGAAATAAAGATGTCAGCACCCTATAAATACTACAGGTGCAGAACAGATGCCCAGTAATTCGGATAGTGCGCTCTGCTAATGCGTCTCCCTCAAGTGTCATAATATAGTTAGGTAGGGGTTCGAATCCTGCAAATGCTAACTGACATTATTACCTACAAGCTAACAACTAGCATGGCTGTTTGTGTTCACACACTACTATTATGGGAATTCAGTAGTTTTGACAGTAATTCTACATGACATGCTTTGGGTACTAACATCCTATATTCCCTTTACATTCATCCCTACTATTACATGTTATATTTATTTTAGCACAATGTTCTTGTATAAGAGTCATGGCTTAGTGGTAGGTCATACAGACTAGTGTGTCCTGGGTTCGGGACTGACAGTGGGATTTTATTTTGCTTTTGAACTGAGTACAGGACCTGTCAATCAAAGTGACTAAGGCACTTTTAAGCAGTTGTAACCGGGTTAGCGCTGGTTTGCGCGGAGCTCACGCATGCGCACTGGCGGTTAGCTCGGTGCACACATGCGCACACCCATGCACACCCGCTTACAACCGCTTAACAGTGCTTACTCTGGCGCACACCCGTGCTATTTTCTTTGAAAGAAATGAAAATGGGGAGACAGGAAAGTGGTGAAAAATGGGTCACAAAGAGGGTAAGACAGTAGGGAAACAAGCTTGGGATTTTCAGGAGGGATGTAGGTAAGGCCCATAGATGCCCATTTCTTCATCAGCAACAGCTGTGCATATGTATGTAATTTGGTGTGACATTTGAAACCTTCCACCCCTGAGAGAAGTGTCAGGACAACAATAATACTTGTTGTACAGCCAATTGTAATTGATAGATTCCATGTCCAGCAGACATGTGTGCAGAATGGGCAGCTATGTATAGGGCGTATTTTTTTTGTGGGTACAGAGTGCCCTTTTTTTTTTTTTTTTCAGGTGAGAGTGGTATGTCAGGTGAAGGAAGTCAGTACAGCTGTGGAGGTAGGTTGGGTAGGTAAACAGACAAGACAAACAAGACGCATACAGGGGCAGTACATGACACGTGTGGGGGGTTACACAATTGATGGGGACGGAGGTTTGGATATCCAGAGCCCATGAGCCCACAGATGGCAACAGTGGAACTGATATCCCCACCCATAGGCAGTTGCCACTGTTCCTTCACTGCCCAGGATGGGGCTGTGCTGGGGGCTGTGTAGGCCGGGCAACAGGCATGCCCGTAAGTTGTGCCACCCGTGCCTCAAGCTGGCGTAGGGGCTCGAGAACAGAGTCCCGAATCTCCCTACGCACCACAGTCCGGATGCTACGGAGGGTGAGTGGTGGTTCTCCTCCGGCCACACTTGCAGAGGGGGGGCAAGCCCCATCCCCTGCAGCCCTTCCACCCGCAGGTGGCACAGGGCCACCGGAGGAGGGTCCGGACTCGGCACTAGTGCCAGGTGCACTCGCCAGCTGAGGTGGGAGAGGTGGGTCCGCTGGAACCCGCCTTCCCTGTCGTCCTATGTTTTGCATTATGTCATGACAGTTTGGGTTAGTGACATATAATACCATTCACAATTAGTTGTAACAGCATGCATTAGTATTCCCATTAACCAAACACCCAGATATTCACACCATTGAACAGCGTGCATAACACATGCATAATTTGAACAGCAATACACAGTCCAACAACATGCAGGGTTAATTGATGGCAACAGGCCATCAGGTTTGGATGTATGAACAGGGCAGATGCATCAACGGACATGCAAATATATATGACCCAATGGGACAAACGTCCAGGGGTGTTAATTGTGATTGCACATACCATTTTCACGTAGAATGGGTTATATGTGGTTATAGGGTGGGGTGAAGAAAATAATATTAACACCTTCAAATACCAATACATATGCTGTACATTTCTAATAGCTACAGATATATACACACTACTGCTCTAACTACAGTTTCCTATATGATAACTATTTCAACTTGGTGATAGGACTGTTACTGCAACACCAATATACATTTTATTGTTCTTCATACACATTCATATATAGCTTTGTTCAGCTACATCATCCTGCTACATTTGCTTTATATAGTTGTAGACAAGTGTGGATGTTTGGTATATCGGACAATCATCCTATCTGCATATTGCAGACTGAGAGCAACATATCCAGATTTTAGGATACACATTCCAGATGCAGCAACACTTTGAACATATTTCACTGTTGGGTTTTGATTCTCACATGCATTTCATTCTGTCTTGACTGCAGTATACTTTATTCAGGGGTTATTACTACTGTATTGCTGGATTCATGACACTTTCTCACACTCTCTCACTTGTTTTCATTTTACTATTCAGGATGGTACTTACTTCTACGCTTTATTGACATGTTTTACCTGTAGTTATTACAATCCTTTCCAGCAGTCTCACTTCTGTCATATTTCAGTATTTCAACAGGGATATATTTCACACATGTGATTTCATCATCTTCTACAGCTATACTTTTCAGCCTGCTGCAGGTTGTGTACTATTTTCTTACAGGTGGGGCATTTTTATTTCAGAATTTATGTCAGACATTTTCATTTTTCGGTTTAACTTACAGGCTGCAACACACTTTTGTAATCAAGCAATACTTGCAGACACTTTCACACTGTTACTTGCACATTTTATTCCTTAGTGACTAGACTGCACTCTTTTGCTGACTGTCATCCTTTTATATTTCTTTACAGTTACTGGGAGTGGATTACTGACCTGCCTGGTGGCGCAACCGCACCAGCCTATCGCCATAGGCTCGTCGGTTCGCAGAATGGACACCTGCAGCTGTAATATAAATGAAGTAATATTGGAATACACATCTCCATAATATCAGCTAATTTAATTTCTTACATACATAATTAAATGTAACTTACTCAGTAGTGGGGCGTTGGACATTTGCCGGGCCTCCTGTATCCAAAGGTTCAATTGGTCCTGCTTGCATCTCTTCAGGTCCGCATGGTGGTGACGGATCTGCTCACCAGTCCTTGGAATCCCTGTGGCACTGGTGAGATCATGAGCCACTGGTCCCACGCCTCAGCCCTATATGCTCCCCACAGGACCTGGCCCTGCATGAGTTGGGCCTCATGATTGTGGACTAGGAGCCAGACCATGTATCTGGACTCCTCAACGCCCCACCTCTGTGCTCGGAAGCAACTACCCTCACCTACACCTGACATTCTGGCTGCAAGTCAGTTCTATAATCGTTTATGCTGTGTATTCCCGCCTATGGGGCTTATATATGCATTTTTCCCGCACTTATCTGTGATTGGCCATTTTGGAATTGTATCCACTTCACAAAACCTGTTTTGTCATGCTCCACTTTCTATTCATTCCTATATATTTGCTATTACTGCATTTCTGAGTACAGCTGTTGTAGCTTAGTGGTTCAGTACCTTGACTATGGTGCATGGTATCCTGGGTTCGAACCTGGCCACTGCTTTTTATATTTTATGACTGTCTAGACAGGCTAGGGGGTGTGTCTGTGTAAAGGCAGTTTTGTTACAGCTTGCTCAACGTTGCACGCCGGTTAGCTTGTTTGCACGGTGCGCAGCTCCGCGCAAATGGGGTGCGCTGGCTTACACCTCATTTGGCTGTCAGCACACATAGTACGCTCAGCTCAGCATGGGGCACACAGTTTGAGCATGTTAAATCACTGCTCAGCTACGGGCACTCATTTTGCACCTATTAAACCACTGCTCACCTACGGGCAGATGCACTCACCTTGTTAAACTGTAGCTCAGCTATAGGCACATCTGGCATTTTTTTTATTGTTTTGTTACCTTACATTTCTTCAAAATAAATGGACTATTTCATTACATTTTACATAAAATGTGATTTTATATGTGTACATGTTTGTCAGGGACTTGTTTCATGCTTATTTTGCTATAAATAAAAGTTGGAGGTGTGGGGGCTCGAACCATGAATGCCTGCTCTTCAGCTGACATCTCTACCACTACGCTATTGCTTCTTGGCTTATTTTGCATATTTAATTCTTATATGCTTTCCCACTGACTGCTAACTGTAGCTGCGCTACGGGCACGCCCGCGCAAATGAGCGCACTCACGGTTAAACATTTTTACAATTTAAAAAATATATATAACATGTTTATTTATATATTTTCTGTTCATAGTCTGTGGGGGCATGTGTTGTGTTGTGTTTATTCACATTTCCGTGGACTCTGTCGTGGGTGTTTACTTTGGGCACTTTTACTCTTCTGGGGGCGTGTCCGCTTGCAGGGCTCGGCCTACGGACACGCCCCCTACTGTCTTACATGGACCGTGTTAGACTTAGGTGTGATTCAGCATGCTCTCATGAATATGCAGAGCATGCTGACATCACTCCGTTTAACTGCAGCCTCCGTGTAAGAGTTATAACTCTTACACGGAGGCTTCGTGAATCCTGCCCAATGTCATTTGGTCTTGATAAATGTGCAAAAACAACCTTGAAAACAGGAAAGCAACAGCACCACGAAAACATCAGTTTGGGACAGGAATGTGATATAAAAGAACTTGAGCAAGAGGGAGTGTATAAATATTTGGGAACTGATGAAGGATCAACAATAAAATATGAACAAATGCAAATAAAACTTAGTAAGGAATATTTTAGAAGACCAAAATTAATACTGAAAACAGCATTGACATCTAAGAAAAAAGTCCAACTATAAACCAATTTGCTCTTCCTGTCCTAACTTTCAGTTAGACTTCAAATGATGTTGTATCGGCTAGACAGGAAAACAAGAAGGATGCTTCATGTTTATTAAATGATTAATAAAAATCAGTGTATATCAAGACTATATATTCCCCATTCTGAAGGTGGTATGGGCCTCATCAAAATTGATTACACGTATAGATCTGCAATCATAGAACTGCATACATATCTGCTGACCTCACATGATCCAAACGTAGTGAAAGTTTTAAGACATGAGGAGAATAAGTCTAAAATGACTTCCCTGCTTAGTTTAGCATAAGCATATTGGAGTTAAGCGGGAATGGAAATCAAACCAGAAGTAGATAAAAATCAAGCAGCAACTGAATGTGCCAAAAAACAAAAGAAAGAATAAATAAGGTGAAGGATCAGATGAGATGGCAAGAAATGTGGAAAATGCATAAATATAGCTGCAAGTATAGAAAACTCTTGGAACAACCTAATGCTGATCAGGACTGAACACAGGAATGGTTAAGAAAAGGTGAAATTAAACCTAAAGACAAAAGGTTAATATTGGCAGCCCAAGCTAGTGGACTACGTATACATTGGTTTGCAAAGTCCATTGAACATGTGGGCGAAACAGACAAATGTAGGTTTTGTAAAATAGAATTGAAAACAGCTGTACATCTTGTTGCTAGTTATTATATACTAATGGTGGAAAGAATGTGCAAGCATTATAATACTGAAGTAGCTGAAAAAACAATGGAAATATGACCCACAAAGCATTATAGAAAATGATGAAGTTTATATTACATAGGCTCACCCATTACCAGCAGTTCAAAAAAATAGATGAAAGAAAAACCGATATAGTAGTCCATGAAAAGAAGAGAAAAATAACACTGACCATTGAAATTGCTGCACCCAGTGACCACAGTGTCTTACATAAAAAGAGACACAAAGTCATAAAATAATAGGATTTGCTGGCAGAAATGAGGGCAAAGTGGAGGATGGATACCCAGACAGTTCTAATAGTAGTAGGAGCAACAGGTCTTACATAAAAAAAAATTTACAATCGTACTTAGATATATTACTGGTACATGTAATTCCATATGAGTTGCACAAGGAGTCATTGCTGGGCACATTTTAGGTGCTACAAAAATACTTCTGGATAACATCATATTGAAACAATACTAATTTCATTAAATTTAATCATACTTTGACTTAGGAATGGGATCCATTCCCGTCATGGTATTAGGAACCCAAAAGACGTGGAAAAATTAAAGAAGTATATACTCACTTTACTGTGTTCTTTGCTCTACATATGTTTATCCACCATACTTTCCTCAATCTTTTGTCTTAGTCTAGCTTCGTATTCACATTTATCTTCTTTTTTCCAAAAGAGTCTGCTTTTGTTTGGTTCCAGTGTCATTTCAAAATCCATTGTTTTAATTTCTTTACCTTCCTTCCTTACCGGTTGATATTATTCTGGGGAAAATTTTCTGAAAACCTCTCATGTTTTTTTGGCACAGATATATTTCATATTCTCCACCCTATGCCTTTCAGACTCCCCTTTCATATGACCCATTTCTCCATTTTATCTTTTAGAACCTTCTCAGTAATTATCAATGGTCTTCTTCCAAATAACCATACTACCTCCTTTTTTTCTTCCTGCTTTGCCATTAAATTCTCATTTTTGGTATTCTTGATTCATAAATATTTCTCTGTATGAATTCCAGGCTCTTTTCTATACAGTAGTGCTATACCTCCTCTCATTCTTCCTAATTGTGCATGTATAGTTTTCCTTCTAATTGAGTTAGAGAACTCCTCCACAGCATGCATGTTTGTACAACCTTCCTGGACTCCATGGACTTCTATTTCTCCATAGACCCTCTCATATTTCCTCTTTGAAGACTTCTCTCCCCCCTGAATTATCACTCAGAGGGGAATTTGTCATTTCTTAGTGGATTCTAACACTCATAACTCTCTCCCACATCACCAGACTTAGTTCTTTCATTCTCCAATTTATGACCGCTTACTCTGGACTTAGTCCTTATTTAGTTTTTTCCCCTTTTGGTTCCTTTATCCTATCTCTAATATGTTGCACTAATCAAGAGCTGGTGCTCACAGATTCTGAGGACATAGTATTGTCAACATATACTCCAGTCTGCACAGTCTTTTTCCTCTTTGCAGTCTACCCTTATTTACATGCCCGGTTTCCTGCATCATTTTATTTGTATTGCCTGTTGTTATTATTTTTATCTCTATTGAAAACTACTTATTTGCATTATTGAGCATTGGTGGTTCCATGGTAGAATTCTTACTTACCAAGTGTGAAGCCTGGGTTCAATTCCTAGCCAGTGCAGCATGACATTTTGAGTTGGAGAATGGCAAAATTGCTAAGTTGTTTACCTTATTATCACAAAGTGCAGAGTTTGAGTCTCACATGGCATAACTGGCTGGGCTTAAAATGACCTACAAGGGCAGTTAGCCTAAAACTAATCTATGGACCTATTTAAGGAACAAATAACCTTACCATTTTATCCCTGCCCCACCCAGTCCTTCTTTTCCTTAATGTCTCTATTAGTACTGGCCTTAAACGGAGGTTCCACTAACTACAAGTAGCTTGACCTCTCTCTCTCTCTCTCTCTCCTTTGACTCTGAGATTATGCATCCACCTGAGCTCAAAGCTCAGCTTTTTTTATTACTCAGTCCATCAGTGTTTGCAAGATTATTCATTCCACTTTTTTATAGACTACTTTCTTTTATTTTCCTCATTGGGCCATACTCTCCTTCCATGCTTCTCCTGTACCATCCCACTAAATCATAATATTTTCTGTTAGGCTTAATGCCCCACTCCCAACATCCAGCAGTTTATGTCTGTGTATCCTGGTATATCCAATAGGCTATCACCCATCTGCATGTCATGCCATTGCTTTTCACCCTGCATCTATTCTCCCCAGCACTTTTCTCCCTTTTGCCCTTCATAGTCTTCATGAGAGGTTTATTTCCCTTTTGTTGTCTTCCTGATTTATCCTCACATATCTTTCGTCCTTTTCTCCATTCTGTTTCATTCATATATCTGCAAATATTCAGATTGTTTTGGCAGTGCTCCCACTCCCCTTTGTTACTTTCATGTTTAGTGTTAAGATTTCTACTTGTGTCTGTTTCCAAACTGGTTTGTCAACATGATATGCCTTCTGGCTCCCCTCTAACTCCATCTCTCTTCTCCCTGCCTTACCAGACTAACTTGCCAGTCCATTTTTTGTATGGATTTGAATTTCTTCTAGCTTTCTCTTTTGCTCTATCTCCTGCTTTGTGAGAACTGAGACAGTATATTTTGTATTTCTGCTGTACATTGTAGTCTAAGCTTGGCAAAATAGCCAATCATGGCTGCTATCCCTATACAGTTTTGCTGAGATGTTTAATGAAGAAAGGTTTCTTTTGTTCAAACTGCACTTTGGAAAAGTCATAAAATATTTTTATAAACATGCTACTCAAGGGAATTGCATTTCACATTTTTTCCTGATGCAGAATTGTTTATTTTAGCCTATATGTAGAAGCTTGCTAGAACAGGTGGGATAGCTGTTAATGCCTTAGTATTTTATTGCCATTCTCTGTATACACTCTGTAATATGCTTGTATAATTTCAAAATGAAAAATGAATGTTCTTTTTCAGGTACTTCCTGTTATATTGCTGTGCTTCTAATGTTACTACTTGATCTAGTTTGCAGATCATACAGTTTTTTCATTTTGTTTCTTTGCTAGTTGCTTCATCTCTAATATTTTCTGGTCTTGGCCCTGTACTTCATTCCGCAGCTCTGTCTTGTCCTTACCCAAGCTCTTAAATTTGACTTTACAACTCGTCCACTTCTGTTAGCTGGCTCCCTGTTGTGTATTTTCTTGTTCCTGTGTCCTCTGTGACTTTTGTTAGCTTCTGGGGGAGGATTCATAGTTGCTTCTTCACTGATGCAAGCTTACAGACAACTATCTTCTCTTTCATTCACATTCATTTATTCTAGTATTTTGCTTATTTTTCATCACTGCATGTGTTTCTTTTCCATTGTTTTCCCCTAGACCTGACCAGAGCTCTTGGCTTAAGCAGCCATCTTAGTTCACTGGCATGTGCTCCATAATTGCTGTTTGCTGAATTAGTTTCCTGCACTCAATTTAGAGAGTCCTGACATTCCAAGTAGATTAATTTCTAGTTGTGTATATTAAAAAAATAATAGATTTCCAGACATGATATTCATTATGGGAAATCATTCATGTTTATGATTATACTTCTGGCAAGAATAATTAATTTAAATTTGACCAATGTGAATAAATCATGATCAGCTTTTTTCATAGCTAAATTCTCTTCAGCTTCCTTGAGAACACTATTTAATTTCATGTGATGCTTTAATCTAGGTTTCAGAAAGCAAAAGTTATGCTTGGGCATTTTAATCAGTTTACTAAGACCATTTTATCCCACTGGAAGATCCCAAGATCACAACATTTTTTTACATATGTGAGCATACTGCAATCATTTGAAGTTTTCCCATAAGCTTTTATTTTCTGACAAGCATCCCTAATGTCCACCCCATGGTCGAGTGGCCTCCGAAAGACATGCGTGAATGGGTGTGCCTTCGCTGAAGGCTGGGCATCAGGCTGGCAACTTGGCACCATAAAAATCTACTGCCAATCATTAGCAGACCGGAGTTCCGCTGTGGCAACCCCTAACCGGGAAAAGCCGAAAAGACAAACAACATCCCTAATACGCATTATCAAGCAGTAAAAGATAGCATGCAAATTGAGGTTATCTACTTGTAGTGTGACATATAGTCCAAAATTTTGAAATGAACAAAGGGAAGGATGTTACCAATCTATTGCTGGAAATTTATGGAATAACCCCCTATCAGTCCTATGGTAAAAGTGAATTATATTTCTTTTAAGCAATACAAATCTTCAATATGAAGTGATGATCACATAGATATTAAGTAATTTAATGTTTTCAGCATAGCATTTTATTTTCAGTGGCTTATGTTCCTATTGAGACTGTGTCTATTTATTGGTTATACTAGTATGCTACTAATGCTGCTGATATTACATGTCAGTTACTCTTTTGTTGAATAAGGCTTTACCTATGAGTCCCTGGTGTTCCATTCAGTGAGGGCACAATGTGACAAGTCATTTTGCCGGTGAAAGAACCCAATGAAAACTCTAAAATAAGAGTTTTTTTTCTTTGTTGTGTGTATGTTGGGGGGAGTCACTGTACACACACTTGTAGAGAAGGTTCTATATGCCTTCAGACTTAAGTATGACAACTGCATGATTACTGAAACAATGAAGAACGAGTACATTCCAAGATAAAAAAGCCAAAACGGATCACTTCTGATACACTCTTAGAATTTGTACAGACAGTGCTTTCCTATATAAAATATTGATCAGGACATTTAACAATAAGGAGCTGAATTTTTCTATAATTGACTTCACCTACCTGATTCTCAACAGTCTATAGAGAAGTTTTCTATATGGCACCTGTATTCATTTCTATTACTATTGTGAAGTTCCATCAAATTGTCTATAGGGAAGTTTTCTGTATGGCATCTGTATTCTTTTATATTACTATTGTGAAGTTCCATCATACTTTCAGTATGGAAGTTTTCTATATGGCACCTGTATTAATTTAAATTACTATTGTGAAGTTCCATCAAAATGTCTATAGGGAAGTTTTCTACATGACACCTGTATTCATTTATATTACTATTGCGTATTTCTATCATATTGTCTTTAGGGAAGTTTTCTATATGGCACCTGTATTCATTTATATTACTGTTGTGAAGTTCCATCAAACTGTCTGTAGGGAGGTGTTCTATATGGCACCTGTATTCATTTATATTATTATTGTGAAGTTCTGTCATATTGTATATTCTGCTGCCACTCAACATCATATATTTCATTCATTATGCCATTTACTATGCCTTCCTAATTTCTTATATCCTGCTTTCTGCTTGTAGTTTATGCTTTTTTTCTTATCTCAAGTATGTTGTACTGTTTGGTGTGAAATTATATATTACTTTCTAGTATGGGTTGAGTCTTTATCCACAGACATCATTAAAAACAGAATATGTTGAGCTGGGCATTTATGGTCAACAAATGTAAATATATCAGTAAACACATTTTATGTAACAATGAAAGAAATTCAGAATTATATGAAAGCTGCAACTTGACAAAAATCATATGAATAGCCATTGTATGTAGAATATAAGGAGTACAACAGCAGAAAAAGTTCTGGCAAGTTAATCAAAACTAATGTTTATCATGGGGCATATGCCCACTGAGTATGTTGTTTTGGTTTCAAGTTGCAACATCTGTCATTGTTCATTCTTTTCATTACATCCCATGTACCTTCTGTTTGCTATATTCTTACCAGGACATCATCAGCTGAACACCTGAGTTAAATTATGCACTACAGACAGTCTGTGCATATGGTACTGATATGTAGTTTCACTATGTGGGTTAATCAGCATTGCAGTTTGAGTATGTATGACAAGTAACAATGGTATATTATAGCAATAACCGATGATGTTGGTGTGGTATATTATAACAATAACCCACGCCTGGGTGTGGGTAATGCTGGATTTACCCATGGTTGGTGTGGTTTGGTCACGAGGGCAAAGCCCAAGTGGCCAAACAAAGCCAACCGTGGGTAAATACAGCATTACCACACAGAAGTGGTTATTGCTATTATACAATGACATTATTTAAGAAAAAAAATAATTACTTTTCTTAAATAATGGCATTGTATAATGCCTCCTTGCTGCCCTTCCGCAGCTGTCTGGTATTCTGCGGCAGTTCTGATGTACTGCGCATGCGTATGCCTACGCAGTACATCAGAGCTGTGGGCAGAAGCAACGGAGAAAGCAAGATATCCGTTGCTTTTTACAAACTGTTTTGCTATGTTAAATGGGTTTAACATAGCAAGACAGCTTTAAAATAAGCAATGGAGATTCTCCGTTGCTTATTTTAAAGCTGTCTCGCTATGTTAAACCCATTTAACATACTGAGACAGTTTTGAAAAATGCAACGCAGAAAGCAAGATCTCTGTTGCTTTTACAAACTGTCTCGCTATGTTAAATGGGTTTAACATAGCGAGACAGCTTTAAAAAAAGCAACAGAGAATCTCTGTTGCTTTTTTTAAAGCTGTCTCGCTATGTTAAACTCATTTAACATAGCGAGACAGTGTTGCTGTAAGAGTTATAGTAATGGAAAAAGTCTGGGCGACTGGACCTTTTTCCATTACTATAACTCGGATTTACAATGTGCAAGCTGACCAATCAGTGTGCACGTTTTTGAATATTAATGGGGGGTCATTGTATAATGAAGATTTACCCATGGTTGGTGTAGTTTAATCGTAAGGGTGAAGCCCAAGTAATTACATAAAGCCAACTATGGGTAAATCTTGAAGATGTCACACCATGGAGTTGGTTATTGCTATTATGCAATGACATTATTTAAGGAAAAAAAAATACTTTTCTTAAATAATGTCTTTGTATAACGCCTCCGGGGTGCCCTTCTGCATTTTCTCCAGTCTCCTAGGGCCTTACTGATGTGTGCATGTGTATGGGAGTTGGGCTCCCATGCTTATGCAGTACATCAGTGCTGTGTAAAGGAAGAAATGGAGAAAGGAAGATCTCAGTTGCTTTTTTATTTTATTTTATTTTTATTTATTAAGAAACCAGGAGACCTTTAAAATTCTGGAGAGACAGGACAGGGAAAAATAAAAGCATAATCAGGTGCATTTCCTTAGTTTTGCAGAATGTACCTGATTATCCCTTATTTTTCTCTCTGCCATCTCCCTTGTTCATTTGAGGTCTTTGATTTTGTAATCTTATTTGTTAAAAAAGAAAGAAAAGTAAAAATGTTATCGGATATAGTAATGGAAAAAAGTCCAAGCGACCGGACCTAGGGTTACCACCTGTCCCACTTTGTGAGGGACAGTCCCTCTTTGGGCAGTTGTGTCCTGCGAAAAAACTGAAAAAAAGGCAGATGTCCTGAGATTATTGTACAAAAATATTTCCTAAGTTTTCTTTCATAGTTTCATAAAACAGTTATTTTTTCTCTGAAACACCTAAATGTTATATGAAATAGCATAAGCAATTCAAATGCTACACGAATAAGCTTTTATTTTGGCAGAAAGGTGAAGTTCTATCATTTGTACTGGTCATGGGTATGTTTTGTCCTACTAATCTGACATTTCTACAGAAAATGTCCCACTTTGAGCATTTGAAAAGGTTGTAACCCTAACCGGACCTTTTTCCATTAGTACTGTATATTCTCAGATTTACAATGGGCACGCTGGTTGGGCTGACCAATCAGTGTGCTCCTTTTTGAGTATTGCTGGCCAGTCATTGTATAATCTAATTTATATCAGATAGGTTCTTACTGTGCTTCCTTTTTAATAGTCCTCTTCTTCTGTTGTTTTTGAAATAGTCCAAAATAAAGTATTTAGGCAGCATATTTTTCTACATTGTTATCTTGCATGCTTTATACTGATATTTTCTTTTATCTCCTTAGAAATCTCATTTGTATTTATCCTTGTGTTCAGCTCATTCCTTGTTATCATGCACTATGAGCTAATTACTTTAATTTGTGCTTTTTACAGAAGTTTGTATACTGTGTAATATTTATGACCTGAAATTGTATAGTTAATGGTCCCTTACAATTGCAGTCTTCCATATCCCTGTCTATCTTGCTCATACTTTCTTAGATGTGAACATTATTTATTACCTTTCTTCAATGATTTATTATGTTTTGTCTAATTTTACCATGTTAAGGTAGAATTATCTAAATGCCTCTAGTGGTATTCTTACAAGTATTTGTTGAAAATTTTGCAGTACTAAATGATTTTTCTGCTACATACAGTATGTATAAATTAGCTGTAATCTAAGAATGTTAGGCTTAGTTTGAAGCACAAAGTATCCAAATGAAGCTGAGCAACTCCAGGGTATGGGAGGACTCTTACCGCATTTCATATGAGATTACCTGACAGCCCCGCAATGAAAAATATATGTATTCAAAGAATTGCTTCAAAGCCAATAAATACACAACTGAATAATAAAAAAAAAAAAAAATAAGTACATAAATAAATAAATAAATAAATAGTACAAGTTAAGGCAAAGCAAATATGCTTTCTAAATAATTATACTAAAAGTGTTGTGATCTCTCAGATAATTAGCTGCAGAATAAAGTACATTTACAATGACACTATCTATACATCTCAGTTCATTTAATTTGTATTACTCATCTCTGTATAATTCTGCAGCATACGTAATATATTCATACATTATACCTATAGCAATTAATTTTCAAAAATCATTGCCATATTACATCGTTTTTTATGGCTTACCTTTTCAGAAGGTTTTGTTACATGTTCATAAAATGTGGTCACATGTGATGATTTATATAGTCGATGAAAGTGAAACATGTATTACAATTTTTCATTTTTACTGTAAGAACCTATTTTACCTCATGACTAAAATTCAGTACAGTATTTATAACACTCCAATTTTCTTGTGGCAGAGATAACTGAAGTCAACCAGGCCACAGTTATATGGACAGAGTAGAGCACTAGAACCTTTAAGGAATGGGAAACTATGCAATATGCTAAAATGCAAATGTTATAATCTGGTTTATGGCACAGAAAACATGTAACTGCTTCACTATTATTTGCCAGACATTTATGCTGTTCGATTTCAGTGGTGTAAGCCCATGTGTGTTCCTCTGATTTTACAACATTTAGTTATTAAATATGGTCTCTTACAAGAAATTGTTCAATTTTGTATGTAGCAGTACAGTGGTCTGTCCTTTGTTTTGGACTTTTTTCAGAAATATTTTCATTTAATGTCTTCATCTTTATTTGCATTATTATAATTATTATAGTCTTGCATATCACACTAATTCTTCTATCAAAAGTTTGATCTTTCTATTTTATAATGTGAGTCTTCCTTAAGAGCATATCACTTTTGAATTATTATTTGTGGTATTCTAGTACAATTCTGATATTTATAACTGTTTTATAATAGCAATTATTATTATTACTATTAAAACTGATTAACAGAGAATTTATGAAAAAAAATCAATCTATAAATGTCTTCTCTACCACTTAATACCAAAGGCATACATGTTTCAAGCCTAGCTGGCAAAGTGATGGAAACACTTTAGGCTGATGATTATACATTGAACATGCACAAAACTGAGTATTCTATAAGAGCATGTACATATATGTTCTGATGACTGATTAAATTTGTTATTAAACTGCTAGTTTTTATGATGACTTCTAAATAGTCCTCATAAGGATTAACTTATGACTTTCTCATGCATGTTGGAGTTCATTCATTTTTTTGGTCTACTAAGACCTCAAAGATGGTTGTTCTAATCATCTCTCACATTTGCATAATATCAACAAACCACGAACATTTTATCTTCAGTGTAGAAAATTGAATTTAAAAGAAACTGGTTAGGATAACAGAAGCTGGGGCCTAGCTGTGGTGAATCTACCTTTTGTTACTACTTGCTTTGTGTGAGCTGGGTGTTGAAATTTACACCAAGACAGCATTGCGTGAAAAGAATTTTGAAGTAGGCCGCTGTCAATCCAGTGAAGTGTTAAAGATGGAAATTGTGGAACTGGCTGCATATTGGATGAGACTGACTGTTCTTGTGTGCTGAATCATATTGATTACATTAAGATTAAAAAGGAATTGATTGTGTACTATACCTTGAGGAACTTGTATAGTAACTTAGAGTTGTGATGAGATTGTACTATCCAATTGTACTGCCTCCATCCTATTACAAGGATAACATCTATCCTATTTTTAAGATAACAAACAAACAAACAAAAAACAGTGAGAGGTAAACCAATGATTTTGAGATTGTGCAGCAATATGGAATGAGGTACCATGTCAAATGCTTTTAATGAATGAAATGAGCTTGTTCTAACACATTTTCTTGACTGAATTTTTTCAAAAATATATTTGATGGAGTTAAGGATGTATTTGTTTAGTGTCTGGAAAAGCAATTTATGAAATGACTGAGTAGGTGGTAAAGCACACATTTTTAACTCGTTGCTTCCTTCAAAAGTATAGTCATCAGAAAAACAAAGTTCCTATGTATCCTGCAAGAGTATATTCATCTTTAGAAGAAACTTCCTTGTACTCCTGAAATGAATATACTCATCACTGTTTTCAAAGAGTAATTTCTGAAGTCCTAATAATGGTGTGTGTGTGTGTGTGTGTGTGTGTGTGTGTGTGTGTGTGTGTGTATATGTGTGTGTATATATATATATATATATATATATATATATATATATATATAGTCAGAAACGTTTTAAAATTTAAAGTGGCATTCTATATTCTAATCATTTTAGCATGCCAGTATTGCTTTATTGAAAAAGTGAAATCATTTTCTTTTACTTTCCAAGAACTGGATTTTCTTTTTCCTTTTAATTGGTATGATGTGTACTCAAATACAAGAAGTAAGCACTTTTCCCTTGTAATACTGACTTTTAAATATGGGGAAAAACACCACAGCAATTATGTCACTGTTTAGAAATGTATCATAAGACAAAAAAGAAATCATACTCATCCAAACTGATGTCCTGGAAGGTATGGTTATTGGTTTATCTAAATCAAACCACAAATGGAACCAAAGGGTGTCAGTCCACATGGACATTCTCTCATGCCCACCCCGCCAAAAAGGAGGTTATGTTATTTTCTGTACCTAATGCTTATTTGAATCACATTATAAAATAGATCAGAAGCTGGCAATGTGTACAAACTAACTACATGGAAACTCATGTTCATAGAACATGACAGTACTTTTTGAAAATATGGTAAATATATGAGTATCATGACATTGAGATATGTAAGTATATCCAGTCGATTGAGACTAACCTCATAAGACCCAGCTTGTAAGCATGCACTCGCACTAACCACCAGTATATATGCAGAGGTTCTGAAATTTCATCGGTGCCTTCAGCTGTATATCACAAAGCTACAATTTCAATAAATCCAGAACATTAGATCATACAAATAAGACATTAATGACCACAATAAAGAAAACATATGGAGTCATTATACCATGGCAGGTGGGAGAATACATAACAAGAACAGTTCTGGTGTCAACACTGAATCCAGTCACACTCCAAAGCCCATATTTTAGGCCTTATGATCTGGCAGCCACCCAAAATATTGTACTGATTCATAACTCCATTATAACTAAAATGCAACTGCAGCAACCATTATGTAGTCATTGTCATACATTACTGCTATACATTCTTCTCAAAAAGATCAAATAGTAAATGATTTTTTGCATTTAGTTAATAACTGTTATTCTGCAATTAGTGCAGAGGACCAAAGTTTTGACTTATTAATGAATTGCTTCCTGTGCCAAGGATACTGGTTTTGAAATTTCCACATTCATTTACCTACTGTAAGATATTGAACAAATCACTTAACCAAACAATGCTTTTACACAAATGGGAATTTTGACTAGCCTTCTTAATGGTTTCCATGACTCCATGCCAGTTAACTATGAACCTGTTGCCATTGTTTGACAGCCATTCCCTAATGCATAACCGAACTAGTGGTGAATGTTTTCCCATCAAAGCAAGGGGTTCTCTGGTTTGATTCTGGGCTGTGGTGCTTTCTATGTGGACTCTGCATCTCCTCCCTGCATTTGTGTGGGTTTCCACTGGGTATTCCATTTCCTCCCACATTCCAAAGACATGCATCTGAAAAGTTTCTCCCCAGGCCACCACTGAAAATAGGCTCTGTCCTAGTTGGACTTTCCCAGTCAACAAATGTTAAATAAACAAAAGTACTGAAATGCAAATGTGCTTGCCACCACCAACCTCTGCATTAGTAATAGCTCTCTTTAATATGGAATTATTCAGATTGCTTTTACTTATGCAGAGATTGTGCAAATTGGTTTAGCATATTTTATCAGGAGGTTAATTTTTTTGCTACAATAAATGCTATTCTATTTGAAGAATGCTCACATTGCTGGATGTTATGTTATGTTTTGTTATGTTATGATGCTAGTGACCTTTCTATAGTTTCATGTAGCGCTATCAATAAAGTAGATGTAATTTATTTCTTCATAACAGTAAGGGGTGTACACAGTCAACAAAGTGGCTATAACTGCTGGTGAGGGTAGAGAGCTCTCTGTGGATGAAAGAAAATTATGCTGTTATAATCTCCCAATTTTTAAACAGCCTTTTAAACTCTTTTTGCAGGACTAATGAAGTTTGGCAACAAACCAAGTTTTCCTGGGACATCTTCATGAGCGGTTAGGTTGATATTACTGGGAGTTAAGTGGGTTGGGGAGGTGAAAGGGTTAAGTGGAGGCAGGGATGTTTGGGAGGAAATGAGATAAGGATGGGGAGGGGCTTAAGGCGTTTAGACAAGTGTAGCTGGGTAAGCAATCACATTTTGGTGTGAACTTGCTACCCACCCACCCTCCCTCATTTTGGTTGGTGGGTTGGGAGGATTGGGGTTATTTTATCAGTGGGGCTAGGCAGAGAAGAGGGATAGGCTTGCTCTCTTTTGTTCCCCCTCTGGTGTCTGGATATTCATTTCAAAGATCCAGGGAAAGGAAAATGAGCAATTGGCAAGCTGAGGTAAGGATACTGCTTATTTGGTAGATGATAATTCAATGAATGGTCTATGAAGTGAGATGGGATGCTGCTTCATAAGTAAAGTAAGTGAGCAGAGGTATGGACCCTGCTTATTGGGCAAGATTAGTAGGTACACTACCCTGATTAACATTACAAGGATGGTGCTTCATAAGTAAAGTAAGCGAGCAGAGGTATGGACCCTGTTTACTGGGCAGAGTGAGTAGGTGCGCTGCCCTGATTAACATTACAAGGATGTTATGCTGTGTTTAGAATCAACTATATTATGGTTAGTTGTAATTAATGAATTTGGTGTACAAAGCTATGTTATGGAATTTTAATAAAGTTTGTCAAATGTCATTTGGTGTGATGTATTTATTGATGGGGAGCGGGACAAATGAGCATGCTTGTAAGTTGGAATATTTTGGTTCTGTGCTTGTTTATGTGAAACAAATTTGAAATATATGGCTTAAGTCATTATTATAGTTTTTTTTATTGTTTTTACATAGACATCTGAGAAGGATGCAGCCATCAATGTTGTTATAATTGCTGGGTATGGGAAATGTCTTTGGATAAAAATATCTGACCCTATTGAACTGATAAAATTAAAAAGTGATTGTCTGCTTTTTTAAGACTAGTGTGAATGTCTATAAAGCAATTTGGAACACATTACTGTGGCCATTTCTATCAAGATAAGACATGTGATGTATACTCAGTTGACAAAGTGTCTCTAATTGTTGAGCAATGATATTGGTGCATTATGACAGCAGTTTTGTGGGCTTTTATGGCCAAAATATTCTGAAATGGGTACTTTTGTCATCACTGGCTCATACATTTTGATTCACTGCTTAATGGAAAAAATGTTCATAACTACAAGTTTAAAATGCTCTCTAACAAGTGTTGCTGTATTACATAAGAAATACATTTTAAAACAATTTGGTAGGTGAATCAAAGAACACATACATTTATTCAGTTTACTATCAGATTCGCGAACGTCACTCGGTCGAACGTTGTATAGACGAACGCATAAGGTCGGAATCACAAATGTCGAAGGCAGTAAAATCAATCGAGGAATGGTTTTACCATGGGTCGAGGTAGGGAGGATGTTTGTAGTAGGGTATTATACTGTACACCTACCTCGACCCATGGTAAAACCGTTCCTCGATTGATTTTACTTCCTTCAACATTTGTGTTTCCGACCTTATGCGTTCGTCTATACAACGTTCGACCGAGTGACGTTCGCGAATCTGATAGTAAACCCATTTATTCATGATTCTAATAAATGTGTGCTGGAGGTCAACGGTTTGAAAACAGACTGAGGCTAGAGGAACACTTAATCTACCACTGGCCAGGTGCATTTTCAATGACTGTGAGCTTTGAGGGCAAAGAAGTTTACTGTAGCTCATGCTAATTCTGTTTTTTTGTGTGAACCTTTTTTGTTTAGCAAATGAGCATCAGTGTTTGTGATATAAAATTTGAAATAAGAGTTTTAAATTAAATGCAAATTACTATAATCATTATAAAAGCATAGAAAATAGTATGCATGCTGACAGGATTGAAAAGTGTTTATGGTAACTGGAGAGCAGTGGGACATTGGAATGGCTGAGAGGCTGTTCCATTATTCTGGCTTGGGACACATTTGACGATCATCCAATTCTGTGTTTCATCATAGTGGATTCAGTAGCTGTTCACGTGGGGTGATATGTGTGACTAGACAAAGTATGTTGTCTCTCATGGACTTCAACTGTGTCCTCCTAGAGCTGAAAGTACTGAATTGGAAATTTTCCATTCCCATAATCTTGTTTATTTAGACCTCTTAAAACTTCAAGACAAAAGGAATAGAAAAATAAACAAAACAAAATAAAAAAAAAATCTGAGGCAAGTGTGACTTTGCAAAATGATAGAAGTGTCTTACAATCGGTGACTTAAAAGCTTTCTCTGCTTGAAGTATGTTCATATTCATACCATTACTGAAACATGTTTGTAAAATTAAACTCATCCATTAATAAATCTTTTTCTTCCTTCCTAGGATTTATCAGTGGGAACTATGAAGTGATAAATAAAAGGATATACATAGAAAGAGACTGGGATTCCACCTATAATGACCCAACAAATATGCAGGTTAGTATCAGTGACTTCCGTGACATTATTAACTCGTTCATTCATGAACACATACTGGTAGGATAAGTTGACAGAAATCAGACAAATTATTATTCTGAATGACCAGAAGAAATCCGCAAATGAGAATGTGACTTTTTTAAACTTTTGCTGACCCAACACTTTAGAAGAAAATGGCCTGTGTTGAGACCAGCATACATACATACATACAAGCATACATACATACGTACATACATACATGCATGCATGCATGCTTCCACAAGTACAGCGCATTTTATCTCTGCAGCATGTAATACAGCAGTGGTTCATGCAAGATGCTATGCTGCTCATCTGAGTAATAGTATTTTGGATTAACATGAACTGCTCTATTCTGACAACGAAAGATAGGTCTAATAAAAAAGAATTTACATTCGCACTTAAATATGCTACCAATACATGTAACCTCATATGAATTACAGAAGTAGGCACTGTCATAAAAAAGTTAGCCAAAATAAATAAATCAAAAGAAGTTAATGAACTGTCACTTTTGTCATGACTTTTAAAAGTGATTATACTACTTTAAAACAAGACTGATTGCTACTTCTAAAAAGAGTAGTTCCATTTCTTTTCTGTACAGTACTGCCACAAAGCAAAAGTTGTAACATTAACTCATTATATTCTTCTCAGCATAACTTTTCCATATTAATGTTCTCATATGGTGAATTCAAGCCATTTCCAAAATGTACTTTTTCTTCTGTGACTCTGAAAGGAGTTTCGTAGGCAGCTATGCATGACGTGCATCATGGAGATATTCATCTTTCCAGTGTTGAACTATGCAGTCAGTAGGGAATTATTTTCTTGGCTGATGTGCCATAAATGTTTTATGACTTAATGCATTGATGTTATGAAAAACAAAATATTCTAATTTGATTGCAGTATACTAGTTTTGTTCTCTCTCTCTCTCTCTCTCTCATACAGACAGATACAAACAAGCTCATACAGTGGATATAAAAGGTTTACACACCCCTGTTAAAATGCCAGGTTTTTGTGATATAAAAAAATGAGACCGCAGTAAATAATTTCAAAACGTTTTCCACCTTTAATGTGGCCTACAACCTGTACAATTCAATTGAAAAACAAACAGATTTGTTAGGGGAAAATTATAAAAAATAACAAAACTTACAATACGCTGGTTGCATAACTTAAACTAATACTTTGTTGTATGTGCACACCCGTAAACTAATGCTTTGTTGAAGCACCTTTTGATTTAATTACATAATTCAGTCTTCTTGGGTAGGAGTCTATCAGCATGGCACATCTTGACTTGACAATATCTGTCCACTCTTCCTTGCAAAAGTGCTCCAAATCTGTCATTGTGAGGCATCTCTTGTGCATAGCCCTCTTCAGGTCACCCCACAGATTTTCTATTGGATTTAGGTCTAGGCTATGGCTGGGCCATTCCAAAACTTTAATTTTCTTCTGGTGATTCTTTTGCTGATTTGGATGTGTGCTTGGGTTCATTGTCATGTTGAAAGGTGAAATTCATCTTCAGCTTTCTAGCAGACACCTCAAGGTTTTGGGCCAAACGTGACTAGTATTTTGAACTGTTCATAATTCCCTCTACCTTGACTAAAGCCCCAGTTCCAGCTGAAGAAAAGCAACGCCAAAGCATAATACTGCCATCGCTCTGCTTCACTGTGGGGATGGTGTTCTTTTGGGGATGTGAAGTGTTGTTTTTGCGCCAAACGTACCTTTTGGAATTGTGGCCAAAAAGTTCCACCTTGGTCTCATCAGACCCTAACACATTTTCCCATATGCTTTTGGGAGACTTGATGTATTGTTTTGCACATTTTAGCCAGGCCTGGATGTTTTTCTGTGTAAGAAAAGGGCTTCTGTCTTGCACCCTACCCCATAGTCCAGACATGGAGAATATGGGAGATTGTTGTCATATGTAGTACACAACCCGTACTTGTCAGGAATTCCTGCAGATCCTTCAGTGTTGCTGTAGGTCTCTCAGCAGCCTCCCTGACCAGTTTTCATCTTGTCTTTTCATCAATTTTTGAGGGGCATCCAGTTCTTTGCAACATCACTGTGTTCCATGTTTTCTCCACGTTTTGATGACTGTCTTCACTGTGTTACGTGGTATATCTAATGCTGCGGAGATTTTTTTGTACCCTTCTCCTGACTGATACCTTTCAACAATGAGATTCCTTTGATGCTTTGTAAGCTCTCTGTGAACTATGGATTTTGCCATAGCAGGCAATTGAGTAAATGTCAGGAAAATCCTACTAGGACAGCTGAACTTTATTTGTGGTTAATCAGAGTCTCTTTAGTTGATGGTAGGTGTGTACTCAAGAAGACTGAATGCTGTAATTAAATCAAAAGGTGCTTCAACAAAGTATTAGTTAAGGGTGTGCACACAAAACAAAGTATTAGTTTAAGGGTGTGCACTCTTATGCAACCAGTGTATTGTACGTTTTTTTATTTTTTATATTTTTTCCCCAACATATTTGTTTGTTTTTCAATTGAATAGTACAGTTTATAGGTCACATTAAAGGTGGGAAACATTTTGAAATGATTTATTGTGGTCTTATTTTTTTGTATCACAAAAACCTGGCATTTTAACAGGGGTGTGTAAACATTTTATATCCACTGTACATATGCACTTAGATGCACACACACACACACACACACACACACACACACACACACACACACACACACACACACACACACACACACACACACACACACACACACACACACACACTCACACATGGGTGCATTTGGTTTAGTCAAGCAAGGGTTTATTTGCTATTTAACCACAATCCATTATTGTGCGATTCATCAACTGTGGGGGAGTGGAGAGAGCTGAACATACAGTTCCCCACCCACAAGACCGATGTTAAAGCCAATCACATTCAGTGAGTCAGATTCTGTGAGATCATGACTGATTATTAAGTAGGCAGTGAAATCTAATGAATATGTATATGTCAATCTCTAACATGGATTAGACAGTGTATACAGTGATTGTTTCCATTAACACTAGACAGCTCCACTAAGGTCTTATGCAACAGGCACTGATACAGCATGCACTTACTGCAGGCTCACTGTTTCCCATAGTGGGAACAACACACAGCAGCATGGAAGGGATTACAACTGTGGCAACCTCTTTGTGACTATCATGATACTGGAATCATTTGTCTTTAAAACACTACTATGATTTACATTGCAGATGTTTGTGTCTACTTCTGATAACTTACCAGATTTAACATCTTTTGTCATAAGATGGAGCACACTGAAACAGGGGTCAGTTATATTTAACCCTGTTACACTGTCATATAATGCTGTAATTTATCGTATAGCTCTTGGCATATACTATAGTTAATATAACACTAGATCATTATATTCATTCTTTCATGGAAAGGGTGGCACATTACTTGACATAAAGGGTACAAGGAAGGTGAACCCAGTCACTGGGACACACACAGTTCCCAGTATAGTCCTGACTAGCTGTAGTTATGACTATAACAGTATAACAATTAAGGGCTATAATGTTACTAGTTGTCATGTATTTGTTAGTAGTTGTTGCACATCATAAATATGGCAAATGACATCTACTTAACCCATCACAGATAAGCTGATATAACAATAGAAGGGCATAACCAGTGGCTATAGTTTTGATGGGCACTGCTCAATTATTTTCTTTATGAGTGAGTATTAAACTTTCACACTTAGCATGTCAACACAATCTAATGCTACATGATATTGTATTTATTTTGTTTTAATGATGGTATATGTGTATTATTATACATGTCGTATGTGTATTAATATTTGTATTAATCTGTGTATTATATTGTAATAGGATCAGTTTTCACCAATGTATGTGTATTTTCTGCTCTTTTATTTGAGGGGCTTTTCTCCCCAGCCACCACTGAAAACAAAATTATCCAGTGGCATTTTCCCAAATACAAATGTCAATAAATAAATTAATAAAGACATATGAAGTGTCTGTTAAAAGTAGGCACAAAGTACATAGGATGGAAGAACAGTGCATAGGTTACAGCTTATTTGTGACCAGTTGGTGTAAATATGAAAAACAGAGATGAAAGATAAGACATTTTCTACTTTAGTTTGGCCAAACAGCCTGTAGCATGCATTAATAACCCTCAGCTCAAGGGAACTGACAATGTGTGAAAGCATATAAATACCACATGTCATGTAAAATGGAGATAGATCTGATGACGCTCTATTAAGGGTGAAAGTTCCCATATATTTAATATATTTTATTTTTCAGTATAGAAGTATTAATTTCTAAACAATTTATAAGTAGTTAATTACTTTGAAGTTTCAACTAAGATTGACAGTTCATGGCTCTTTTTCCTGATTTTAAGTAGTCTTTGCAAGCAACTTTGATGTGCAAGAGGTACCTTTCATATAACTATGGGCCGGATTCATGAAACCTCCGTGTAAGAGTTAATATGTCTTATACGGAGGCTGCAGTCAAACGGTATGACGTCAGCATGCCATGCATATTCATAAGTGCATGCTGAATCATACCCTAGGTTAACACGGTCCATGCAGGAAAGTAGGTGGCATGTCCGAATGCCGAGTTCTGCAAAGGGACACGCCCCCAGAAGAGTCAGAGTCTTGAAAGTAAACACCCATGAGCGAGTCCGCGGAAATGTCAAGGAACACATCACCACATGCCCTCACAGACTATAAACCCAACTGTAATGTAAAACGTAAAAGTAGCAGTTTAACTTTCTTTTTATAATTTCCAAAATGTTTGCCTGTAGTTGCGCTCATTTGCGCGGGTATGCCCTCCGCTCAGCCACAGTTAGCAGACATTGAAAAGCATATACAATCTAAATATGCAAATTAAGCCAAGTAGCAGTAGCGTAGCGGTAGAGACGTTGACCAAATAGGAGGCAGTCACGGTTCCAGCCCCCACATCATTTTCCATTTTTATTTAAATAAGCATGAAACAATCCCCTGACACATATATATATATATATATATATATATATATATATATATATATATATATAAAACTATAATTTAAGTAAAATGTAATGAAATGGGCCATGTATTTTTGAAGAAATCCGACATAATAAAATATAAAAAAAGGATCATAATTGCCCATAGCTTAGCAAGGCTTTAGCAAGCTGAATATGGGTGCCCGTAGGTGAACAGCGCTTTAACAAGCTTAATATGAGTGCCATAGGTGAGCAGTGCTTTAACATGCTTAATATGAGTGCCCGCAGGTGAGCAGCGGTTTAACAGGTTTAATATGAGTGCCCGGAGTTGAGCAGCACTTTAACACGCTTAAAATGAGTGCCCATAGTTCAGCAGCACTTCACTCAGCATAATATGAGTGCTCATAGCTAAATAATGCATTACCCAGCGTAAGCCGTTAGCACGAAGCTGCGCAGCGCGCCAACCAGCTTACCGTCGGGTAACATTGGGCAAGCTATATCAAAGTCGCCTTTACACAGACACACCTCCTAGCCTGTCTAGACAGTAGTAAAATTAAAAAAAGCAATGCCCAGGGTCGAACCTGGGATACTGTGCACCATAGTCAAAGTACTGAACCACTAAGCCATGACAGTTGTACTGAGAAATGCAGTATTAGCATATATATAGGAATGAATGGAAATAGAAGCATGACAAAGCAGGTTTTTTTAAGCTGATAAATATCCAAAATGGCCAATCATAGATAAGTGCGGGAAAACCAGCATATATAAGCCCCATAGGCGGGAATACACAGCATAACTGATTGTGGTACCCATTTGCAGACAGGATGGCAGGTGCAGGAGAGGGAAGTCACTTTAGAGCACAAAGGTGGGATGTTAAGGAGTCAAAATATATGGTTTGGCTCCTAGTCCATGATCATGAAGCACAACTCATGCAGGGCCAGGTTCACTGGGGTGCGTACAAGGCAGAGGCGTGGAATCGGTTGGCACATGATCTCACCAGTGCCACAGGCATTCCGAGGACTGGTGAACAGGTCCGTCACCACCATGCAGACCTGAAGTGATGGAAGGAGGACCAACTGAACCGTTGGATCCAGGAAGCCCACCAAATGCCCAACGCCCCACTACTGAGTAAGTATCCATGTAATTAAGTATGTAAGAAATGCTATCCTAGCCTATAGTATGGAGACATATGTCCCAATATTACTTCCTTTATATTACAGCTGCAGGTGTTCATTCCACGTATTAGCGAGCCTATGCTGATAGGCTGCTGAGGTTGCGCCACCAGGCAGGTTAGTAATTATTTAGCTGGTATTGTCATAGAATATAAGTGAGACATATTGTAAAAGAGTTCAGTGTTGTAACCCACTAATAAAGTTCAAATAAGCCTAGAAGAAAGATTCTGCTAGTATTGTAAGATTAGATAAGTGATGCTGCCTGGAAAATAGTATAATGCAATCCAGTAATACAGATTAAACAAGTCTCAAATAGAGTTTCCACCTGTATTGTAATATCATATAACTGCTGCAGCCAGAAAATGAGTGGTAATCAATCAACAAAGGATAGACAAGTGTCAAATACATCCTTGTAAATTCTGCCATATGAAATAAGTGAGTCAGCTGGAAAGGGTTGTTGTAAACCAATAATAAATGTTAATAAAGCCTAGAATTAAGTACCAGTCTGAAATGTAAATATAAAATAATTGAGAGATTGTGAGAAAGACAGTTTGAAGCTACCAAGAAAGCTGTAATATGTCTGGAATAAAGGTATACTGCAGTCACTACATTATGAAATGAATGAGACAGCCACAACCAAAGAGTGTAATGTGTTAAATAAAATACAGAACATGGACTGTGTCCATCCCACAAATTGGACATGTTGCTGTACCCTTGCATTATGGAAATAGTATGGTTGTATGAAATGCTGAACATCCACAGTTGTCTAGACCCATATAAATCAAATGTAGCAGGATGCTGTACCTGAACACAGCCAGATATGAACATATATGAATAAAAATGGAACATCCCCATCACCAACATTCCTAAGGTTACATACAGGAAACTGTACTAATACATGCAGGGGATATGTATCTGCATCTACTAGTAATGTACAGTATATGTATATGTAGTTTTAGTTGTTAATGTAAAATTTCTCCACCTTACCTTATTTTCACAAATGATGCCATTCCACACCAAACTGGGTATGTGTATTCACAATTAATTCCCATGGACATTTGTCCTGTTGGTTCATACATATCTGCATGTACGTTGATGCATTTGCCCCGTTCACATATCCAAACCTGATGGCCTGTTGCCACCAATCAACCCTGCATGCTGTTGGAATGTGCACTGTTGTTCTAAATATGCATGTGTTATGCTTGCTGCTCAATGTTCGGAATTCATGGGTGTTTGGTTAATGGGAATACTGATGCATGCTGTTACAACTAATTTTGAATAGTGTTGTTTGTTACTAACCCAAAATGCCATAAAATACTGCTAAACATAGGACAACAGGGAAGGCGGGTTCCAGCAGACCCACCTCTCCCACCTCAGCTGGCGAGTGCACCTGGCACCAGTGTCCAGGCCGGGACCTCCTCCTCTGGTGGCCCTGTGCCACCTTCGGGTGGAAGTGCTGCAGGGGATGGGGCTCGCCCCCCCTCTGCAAGCGTGGCCGGAGGAGAGCCTCCACTCACCCTCCATAGGGTCCGGTCTGTGGTGTGTAGTGAGATCAGGCGTTCTGTGACTGATCCCCTACGCCAGCTTGAAGCGAGGGTGGCGCAACTCATGGGTGTGCCCTGCCCATCCTATCCAGCCCCCAGCACAGCCCCAGCCTGGGCTGTGAAGGTGCAGTGGCAACTGCCTATGGGTGGGGATTTCAGTTCCACTGTTGCCATCTGTGGGCTCATGGGCTTGCGATATCCAAACATCCGTCCCCGTCATTTGTGTTTACCCCCCACATGTGTCATACTCCGACCCTGTATGTGTCTTGTTTGTCTTGTCTGTTAACCTCCCCAACCTACCTCTCCAAATATATCTACTTCCTGTACCTCTCATTCCACTGTCACCTGAAAAAAAAATAAAAAAAGGGCACTCTGTTCCCACAAAAAAATTACACTTTATTCATAGCTGCCCAAGTCGCACACATATCCACTGGACATGTAAACTGATAATTCGAATTGGCAGTACAAAATATTTTGTTGTCCTCACCCCTCTCTCACGGGTGGAAGGTTTCAAATTTCACACCAAATTTCTCACATATGCACAGCTGTTGCTGATAAAGAAATGGGCAGCTATGGGCCTTCCCTACATCCTTCCTGCACATCCTGAGCTTGTTTTCCTACTGTCCTACCCTCTTTATGCCCTCTTTTTCACCACTTTCCTATCTCCCCATTTTCTTTTCTTTAAAAGAAATTAGCACAGGTGTTAGCAGGAGTAAGCACTTTTAAGCAGTGGTCAGCGGGTGTGCGCTTGTGTGCGCTTAGCTAAGCATCGCGCAAACTCGCGCAAACCCGCTTACAACTGCTTAAAAGTGCCTTAGTCACTCTGTATGACAAGGCCTGTAGTCTGCTCATCAGCAAAATAAAATACCCCTGTTAGTCTCAAACCCCGGACCTTGGAAACACTAGTCTGCATGAATTACCACTGAGCCACGGCAGATATACAAGAACTTGGTGCTGAAAGAAATATATCATGAAATACAAGGAGTGAATGTAAAGGGAATATAGGAAGGCCATTACACAAAGCTTGTTCCCTGAATCCTTACTGGCAATTCTTGTGGAATTGCATTACATTAGTGTGACAAGAGAAACAGCCATGCTAGGAGGTAATAATGTAACAGTAGCACCTTACAAACCCCACACAGTATCAGAGCAGGATAAACACCGCCATATTTGAATAGGTATGAGGCCAGACTTCCCAACTGTGACTGATTTACAGGGATGTCCCTGATTTGCAAAAAATGTTACCTGTGCCCCACTGACCCCTGTGAAATGTACTAACAGTAGGCAGAAAGGTGGGGTATCCCACATAATGGTGACTGTCAATAAGTTAAAGTAGACACTACTTGCATGTCAGAAATGGTGTAGTAATACATATGCTCAAAATACCCCACAGTCACAACTGCAGAATATCTGAAATATGTCACGGGTGTATCCCACTGACATGTACCTTTCCCTGAGGCTGGTCAAATATATACCTGAGAGTATCTGAGGCCTGCAAGTGTCAGAAATACACAGGCATATCAGCCTGTCTGCTGTTACACACTCTGCGAATAGCTGTAGAATTACTCTCACAAGCACACCCTCATGTAGGAGTACAACACAGAAATATCAAAGGATGTAGCCATCTAACAAACTAATGACAGTATAGCAGTTTACAAGCACTGCATGTGCCTGATATTCATAATTGTTAGTACAAAATACAAGGCCCTAGTACTGCTCAGCAGCAAAATAAAACACCCTTGTAAGTGTCAAACCCCAGACCTTGGGCTCACCAGACTGCATGCAGTGCCACCAAGCCACAGCAAACATATAAGAACTTACTGCTGAAAGTAATATATCATGCATTACAAGGAGTGAACGTAAATGGAAAATAGGAAAGCCATAGCAACACATTCCAGTAAAGACAAATATCAGGCCTTCAAGGAGTGAATGTAAAGGGAAAATAGTGAAGCCATAGCAACACATTGCAAGAACTACTGTTGTATACCAGTTAATCCACAACTCCCACAGGAAAGCACATACTCCCATGTAAACAGTGTTAGCATTAGCAGGTGTGAGTTAACATAAACACTGAGAAGATTGAAATGGAAAAAAGCAACAGTCAGGTTTCAGTACAACATGCATTTCAGTGGCTACAACACAGCCTTAGATATGAGATACATACCAACCTTCTGACTGACACAGCGTACCAGCCTTTGATAGCAATTTAGTCGAAAACAAAGCATTTACTGCATTTTTTCCTGTCTGTTTGAAAAAAAACAAAAAAAAAATATTTCTCCTTTCCTAAACTTTACTTGCTAGTTGTTCCAGTGATCAGATTTTGCTGATCCCTGGGCTTTGTATTTGGTTTCAGTGTTCCTCCATTTTCTTGTGTGGCCAGAGGTAGTTTCTTTACTCACCAGTGGGAGTGGGGAGTACTGAGCTGCTTGTTTGTCCTCAGAGGAGTGGTTAGAAGCAGCAACTTGTAATTTGTTGGCCATTTTGGGTCATTTCCTGTTTTTTCCAGGCCCCTGCAATAAAGTACGCGTTAGCGCGCTTTAGCACGATTTAGAGCGGAGCTGCTACCGTTGCACACTAGGGCAGCGCCGGTTAATCAGATTTAAACTATTAGGGCTACCTAAAGTCCACTCTTCAAATTTTCCCTTAAAACTACCTTCCTCAAAGTGTACTACTGTTCTATTTAGTGTATCCTCCAACTATAAATTATCTCTACTTGACTCCCAAGTAGACTATTCTCTATCCATCTAGCTAAGCACTTGCTCCTACAGTACTTATCACCTTGATACAGCACTCTTGTTATAGAAAGTACCCCAAAAAAAGCAAACCCCATTTCTCGGTCACCCACATCCCCAAAACCTTTTTTTAAGTTTTTCTGTCTATTCCTTCTAGCATGTCGAGGGATCAGTTGCTAATATCCTCTCCTGCTCAGCTGGTGAACCTGGGATTATTGAGGCAATGTTACAATTGCCTCATGTACACAGACAACCCTCTCCTCCTCCCACAAAACACAAATACATGCGAGAGATGCAACTATATGGCCAAACTGGAGGCTGAGCTCTCTCAACATAGGACTGGCAAGACCAGACAGGAGGAGAAGGTAACCACACACACTATAGACCCAGTCTCACATAATACCATCACAACCTCAAATCATACACATAAACACACAAAGACATACTCGGAGGCTCTGATCAAAAATCTACCAAAACAGCAGAGGCCACCAAAGCAGACACCCAAACAACTACCACCTCAGAACACAACACCTGCATCACATAGACCACACAGTCAGAGTGTCAAGCAGTCACAGCCCTTAAGGCCAAACACTATGCCAGACACACTAGTCATTGGTGACTCCATAGTCAGACACACTGACGACCCGCTCACCAGACTGAGTAAGGAGAAGGTCACAGTAAGCTGCCTGTCGGGTGCTAGAATCCGCCACATAACGCATGCACTCAGGTCTCACAACAGCAGGTACAAGTACGACTCAATCATTGTCCACGCTGGTGTAAACGACCTGAGACGTACCTCCCTGGACTACATGAAAAGAGACATAGAGGAGCTCTCTGATTATGTAGCCCAGGCAGGTATGACCCTGACCTTGAGCAGTATCCTACCTTCACCAAGAATGATGCCACAATACAGAGATAAGATGATCAGTTTTAACAATTGGCTTAAACTCTGGTGTCATTCAAAGGGGATCCAATGTCTGTCTGCCTGGGATGACATGCTGGACAAGCCACGCTGCTTCGCAAGGGACGGCCTGCACTTGTCACCCCTGGGATTCTGGATTTTGGCAAAGGCTCTTGCCACCCCCATAGTGCCTTTTTTAGGCAAGGCTCAAATTCTAAACCTATCACCCTAGAACAAAACAAAGAAAAAAAAACTAAGGGTAATGCTGCTCAATGCCAGAAGTCTCAACCTCAAGATGCACGCACTCGAGGCCCTTCTCAGTATGGAGAACATCGATGTCTGTGCTGTGACAGAAACCTGGTTCAAGGCTCCTGAAAGCAGCCCAGCACTATCAGGTTTTACCTCATATCATGCGTTCCGGCCACAAAACCCGGACAATACCAAGAAAGGAGGAGGGGTATCCATATTCATCAAGGACAACCACACCTCAAGATTGGTGGCATCGCACGATGCATCGGAAACCATCCAGGTGCAATTAACCATAGGCAAGACTGCTATGCAAATTGTAGCATGTTACAGGCCACCCTCACAAACTCAGCAACCTCACATGGCCTTCCTGAAAACACTGGAGGGGATAAATGTATCTCCGAACACCATCATACTAGGTGACTTCAACTACCCTAATATAGACTGGGAACACTACTCAAGCCCAAACACTCTAGCCCAAAAGTTCCTGGAATTCATAAACTCAAATGCCATGGAACAACTATTCACCATCCCCACAAGAGGAGAGAACATACTTGATCTCATCATCACGAACATGGGAGCACAATGTTCAACGCCAGAAGTATACCCCTCACTGGTGAGATCTGATCACAAACTAATCTCGCTGGAGGTCCTCATCCCGCCCCCACCCGAAATGAAAAAGACCACAGTAAAGAACTTCTCAAAAGCTGACTTCACACTTCTAAAGACTAGTGTGGTCTCCTTTAAGGCCCCTGAGCCGGCGGTTAACATTACTCAAACCGCTGAATCACTTACAAATGCCTTCTACCAGCACCGGCAGGGCTGCATGGATCAGGCAATCCCAAGCAAAACAAAGACTCTTTGTACCAAAGGCAGGCGTCCAGTCTGGTGGACCCCAGCCATAAACAAACTCTACAATAAAAGGAGAAAGCTACTACAAGATAGAACAAAATCCTTAAACGGTAAGACACCGCTGATCACTATAAGTAAAAAGCTAAGAGCTCTCATAAAATCATCCAAAGCTAATTTTGAGAAAAAAATAGCTAAGGACTCTAAAGACAACCATAAAGCATTCTTTAGCTATGTCAGAAACCTAGGAGGAAACTCCCAGATATGCTCAGAATTAGTTCAAAATGATGTGAAGATTACTGATCCTACAGACATTGCCAACATACTGGCTGACAGGTTCAGTGCAAACTTCTCCCCACCCTCCCCGCCTAAAGAAGAGATATCTATACCAAATTATTGTAGCCCCCAAACATCTCCAACACTCAGGTGAGAACTGCTCTCTCCAAGGCAAAGAACACAGCATCCATGGGACCTGATGGTGTCTCCGGCTGTGTGCTCCATGAACTCAACAAGGAATTAAACCCACAGTTAGGACAGCTGTTTAATCTTAGTCTCACCTCCGGATACGTACCCAGGGAGTGGCACACAGCGACTGTGGTCCCACTCCACAAAGGTGGTGCCTCCACCGACCCTGGAAATTACCGTCCCATTAGCTTGACAAGCCTGATCTGCAAAGCCATGGAAAGGATCATAATGGATCTCATAAATAAAGACATAGGGAATTTGCAGACTTTGGATCCAACCCAGTTTGGCTTTGTCAAAGGCAGATCATGCCTTTTAAACTTGGTTGACTTTTTTGAAACAGTCACCAAGGCCATTGACAAGGGAAAGGCAGTCCATACAGCCTACCTAGACCTGGCGAAGGCTTTTGGTACAATACCCCACTCGGGTATCATTGAAAAACTCATCAACTTAAATGTAAACCCATACATTACAAGATGGGTTGCAAACTGGCTGAGTGACAGAACCCACAGGGTCAGAGTTGCTGGCGCCATGTCAGACTCTAAGCCTGTCACAAGTGGTGTCCCACAGGGCTCAGTCCTGGGCCCACTCTTGTTTGGCATCTACTTTTCTGAAGTACAAGCAAACACAGGAGGATTATGGCTGACAAAGTTCGCAGATGACTGCAAACTGGGCGCCGAAGTTGAGAACACATCCGACACAGATATCCTTCAGAAGGGTCTCACAGAAATGGATAACTGGTGCCAGAGCCATGGCCTCAAGTTAAATGCCAAGAAATGCATAGTCATACCTTCGGGAAAAATAAGGTTACCCCTAGCTACCATATAGGTGGCAATCCCCTGAACACAGAAGAAGTTATTAGGGACCTGGGAACCCAGGTTGACAGTAGCCTTTCATTCGACACTCATATTGCTAAAGTAGTTAGGAAGACCTTCTACATTGCCCACCTTATCATGAAGGGATTCACATCTAGATCAAGGGAAGTCATAGTCTCCCTATACTCATCACTCATCAGACCAATGA